>NC_046284.1:52996795-53296795 GCF_004115265.2 Rhinolophus ferrumequinum
TCGATGGCCATTTACTACATGAGCCAGCACCCTTCTATGTGAGGCCGAGAGCCTGGAAACTGCTTTTTGGGGCTCTGTCCCCACAGTACTGTATTGTATACTTGAAAGTTGCAAAGAGAGTAGATCTTAAATTTTCTCACCACAACTACACAAAAAAATGTTAATTATGTGATATGATGGATGTGTTAACTAACCTTACTGTAATAATCATTTCATAATATATATGTGTATCAAATCATCACATTGTACACCTTAAACTTACACAATATGTCAATTATACCTCAGTACAGCTGGGGGAAAAAAGAATGTATTTCCATCCAAGAACCCATTCTTTTTCTAGTTACTATTTGTCTGCATTTATTTTACTCAGCAGAATTTCTAAATTAAAGAAATACTCCTAGCACATTGCCTGACACCTTGTAAGTTATTAATTAATGTTTGTTGAATGAATGAATACGTCTTGCAGATTTCTTTAAATTAATATTTAAGTAGCTTATCTTTTCCCATGGCTACTGTAAGTTGAATATCTTCTTTTTATTACTTTATTTGTTAATTGGTTTTATATATAAAAGTGATTGGTTTTTGCATATTGATTGTATAACCAGCTTGTTTATGAAGTTTGTAGTTTTAAATAGTTTTTAGTTGATTCTCTTAGCTAATCTTGCCTCTTCCTTTCCAACATTAATATCACATTTCCTTCTTTTAAATAATTGCATTTACTAGTGGTTCCACAATAATGTTAAATAATTATGGAAAAACCGATGTCTTTGTCTTTTTCCTGATTTTTATGGGAATGCTTCTAGTGTTTGTCTCTCAAGAATAAAGGGCTTCTTTTTAGAAATTTGTATATTTTTATCATATGAAAGAAGTATCCACCATTTCTTACTCCGGTAAGTTGTATCCAGAAGATATCTGGCTTCAAGTACAATTTGATTAAGATTCCAACTTCATTTTTTTTTTAATGATTCTCTCTGCTGTGACCTTCTTTACATACAAACTTCATCCTCAGACTGGCCACTCTGATGGAACCAAAATAGCTGCAATAGTTCTGCACCTTACATCTTTAGCAGTCAAAGTCCCAGCAGAAAAAATAATGTAACTCAGCTGGTTTAAAAGACTTGAATATAGAGACTACTCAAAGAGGTATATGCAAGGCTGAGAAACCAAACAGGGAATTCTGAGGTAACCAAAGACTAGCAATAGCAGGAAGCTGTTACCCCAGGTCTAAAAGGGCAAAAGGAAGAAATAGTATTACTAGGGCCTAGTGAGAGCTAGAGCCATGGAGGAGGGGCCTTCTGGAAGGAGCTAAAGTCTTGGCTCATCACTGCCAATACATTTATTTATATTTATATATTTTATTTATTTATATTTATATCTATTGGCAGTCACTCAATAAAATAGCCGAAATCAAGGAGGGCGCAGGGAAGAAATACCTTGTCTTCTCTCTTCTGTACTCCAAAGTTTTGTCCAAACTTGAAGAGACCTCAATCAAGAATGGAACCTGGGGGATACAATCCATAACGGTCAGCCTCCCAGGGCAAAGGATAGGACAGAGGAGGGCAGGGAGTTGATCAGGATGTGGAGCAACATAAAGAATAATCAACACAGTCCACCCCTTTTGCCACTCAGCAACCATTCTTGCCCTTTATTCCAATGAAGAAATTCTCATCTCCAACAGGGAGGCAGGGATAAAAAGTCCTATCAACCACTTTACTGTCAGGGAGTAATGCTAATTCTCTTACTAATTCTCTTGCTAATTCAGATAAAGAGTAATGCTCTTTATCTGAAACCTAACTTATAACAACTGTCTCCAGTATTTTTCATATATTAGAGAAAGAAAGAAAAAAATAATAAATTATCAACAAACATACACCTAGCTGCTACAGTTCCCTTTTGTAGCTGGTCATGAATCCAAAGTCGATCATCATGATTTCATTCTCTCACCACCTATTTCACGTTCCCCTTTGCTGGTCAAAGTTCACCCTGATGTAGTGACCCTAACCTTCAATGCTGTATTTATTGGATTTCTGCACTTTCCCATCAACCAGGACTACTGGGCAAGCGAGTATCAAGAGGTGCCCCAGTGATTATCCCTGTGCTCCAAGCATAATTCTTGTTCTTATTGTATAGCAGCAACCTTATCTCCCCTTGGTAATGGGATCCAGTCACCCCAGCCTATACAGTAACCCCTTTCTCTGCCTGTCAGTTCATAGCATGAGGAGACCAAAATGGCCAGAGTGCAGTTTCAGCTTTTAATTTAATGGCACTATGGCTTTATTCTCTGGTGGAAGCATTTTTTCCTTGGAAGAATAGAACCTCCAAACCTGCTGAGCCCAAAGTTGTGGAGACAAAAGAATTTTCTTTATTGGGTTAATTGGTATAATAATGAGAAGAGCTACTCCCTCCTCCACCCCATCATTCCCAGACCTGTGTATCCTCCCTATAACGTAAATAGCACTATATTTTGGTCACTGGTTTTAAAGTGGCTATTGTTTTCTTGTAGTATAACACTCTCAACCTGGAACAGCTGATTCCATAACTAAGCCTTCAGTAAGTCAGTTACTTTTCTATCAGGCATGCTGCTTCTACATGATGGAGTAAGTGATAAAGACTAGTGAATCTTTGGATACGACTCCATTATTCTACTTCATCTACCTTTAAATGAGTATCTTGGTCAGAGACAATGTTGTATAGGATACCCTGATGATGATCAAGGCATTCTGGAAGTCCATGGATGGTGGCACTGACAGAATTATAAGCAAAGAAGGCAAATGTGTTTGGAATATATATTTATTTCCATGAGGAAAAAAATTTGTTCTCGCCATGATGAAGAGTGTTTTATATAAATAACCTGACCATCACGGGGGTGACTGGTACCCTCAGGGAATAATGCCTTATTGTATTGAATGGATCATCATCATCTTATTTTGTTGTCGGGTTGGGCACTCAGCATTATTAGTGCAACATCAGCCTTGGTGAGTGGAAGTCCATGTTGTTGAGCCCATGCTCAACATTGATGCCAATCTAACGAAGATAGCACACACAAAAAAAAATAGGGACCATTATCGCTATTCTATTCTTTTACTACAGTATTAGATTTAATTTACTAACAGTTTGTTTGGACTTTGCATGTATGTTTATAAGTTAGACTGACCTCTGGTTAACTTTTTTTAGTTCTAGTCTTTATTTTTATATGTCTTATGAAGACTTATAGAATTAATTGGGTATTTTCCACTTTTTTCTATGCTCTAGAACACTTTAAATTATATAAAAAGTGTTGAATCCTTGATGACTGCTGTGGTAGGAAGAATAATGACCCTTCCAAAAATATCTGCATATTGGACCTGTGATTTTGTTACCTTATATTGCAAAAGAAACTTTGCTTATGTGATTAAGTTAAAGGTATTGAGAGAGCGTGATTACCCCAGATTGGCTGGGTGGACCCAATGTAATCACAGGGTCCTTCTAAGGGACCAGCAGAAGCAGAAGAGTTAAAGAAGATGTGACCATAGAATCAGAGGTCAGAGTGATGTGGGTGATGGGCTAAGGAATGCAGGCAGCCTCTAGAAGCTGGAAAAGGCAAGGAACTGGATTCTCCACTACAGCATCCATGGCAACACAGCTCTGTCAACCCATTTTAGACTTCTGACTTCCAAAACTATAAAATAATAAATTTATCTTCTTTTAAGCCATTGAGTTTGTGGCAATTTGGTATAGCAGCAATAGGAAACCAATACAATGTTTTGTTTTTTAAGAACAGAAGAGAAAGTATTTTATATTTACCCAGATATTAATATTTACAATTTTTATTGCTTCTCCTTCATTCCTGAATTCCATATTTCCCTCTGGTACTGGTATTTCACTTTAGCCTGAAGAGTTTCTTTATCATTTCTTGTACAGCGAGTCTGCTGGCAACAAATTATCTTGGTTTCCCTTCATCTGAGAACATTTTTTATTTCGTCTTCATTCCTGAAGGATATTTTTGCTGTATATGGAATTATGGGTTGGCAATTCTTTTCTTCAACATTTTAAAGATGTTGATCCACTGTTTTCTGGCCTTCATTGTTTGTGAGAAGAAAACTATGGTCTTTCAAATTGTTGTTCCCTTATAGTTAATGTGCTGTTTTCCTCTAGCTACTTTCAAGGTTTTTTCTTTACTTTCAGTTTCAGCAGCTTTGATAAGATGTGTCTAGGCATGGTTTTCTTTGAGTTTATTGTGCTTGGGATTCATTGAGCTTCTTGAATCTGTAAATCTGACTTTCAACATTATTTCTTCAAATATTTTTTCTATCCCAGGAGGGGCAAGCCAATAAGATCAGGAGCTACCACCTCTTCCAAGCATCATCTCATAGAGCAGGAGTGTCACTCAGGTAAAAGCAGGTCCCTGTAGTGGTTCAGGGGTTCTTCCCAGGAGGAAAGGCAGGACATAAGCATGAAGAATTCTGTGGCTCTGCCTGAGAGGACTGACTTAATTTTTAAAAGGTAGAAGAAAGTTCCATGCTAAAGGCATTGTCGAAAACAATGCAGATTTCGATGGAGAATAATTAAGAGGAGGCTGTTAGCACTAATACAAGAACAATGTCAGAACTGTCACAAGTTTATTAGAGATAACCACAAAAAAAGACAACCAATAAGAGGCCTCCTTGGATCATATAAAATTGTGGGGGTTCGAGAAAACTGTGTACATATGCTATGCTGCATCCACTTGGGAGTATCAGAGAAAGGCATGGAACAGGCTTGAAGGGATTCCCTAAACCACACACAGACCCATAAACACAGGGCAAAAGGCTCACTGGCACAAGGAGCTTAAACACAACCTCTGACCAAGAACTAACTGAATCATAAACTACTCTGACCCAGGGGTGAATCCTAGAAAGCCAAGATTAAAAATAAAATCACAGTCACCCTTGGCAGTCTGCAAGAATGTGTGAATGCCCAAGGCTATTCCCTTTCAGGAGCAATTAGAGAAGGAATCTACAAGCTACTATATAGTCCCTGGTTGAATAGGGGAGGAGCAAAATATGTAACTCACTGAAACGTGAGAGCAGCCTCCAAGCGAACACACATATCCGATGATAAAGGGTGAATATGTAATTGGCTAAGAGAGCTTAACCACAACACTTGGCCAATAAGTGACTTATGTTAACCCAGTTACAAAACTTAGGTAAACAGGCTAAAAGATAAAAACAGGGGAAAAGATCTGAGCTGAGATACTGGAGGTGTACACCATGGGGGGAAATAGACTTGACAGAATTAGTCTGACCAAGTCAACAAACAAATGACCAAGAAAATAACAACAGCGACCACCGGGAAGAGGACCAGTATTCAGGTTGCTATAATATATTATCTAAAATGTCTAGTTGTCAACAAAAATTAAAATACATACAATAACTATATAGGTAAACATAAAAACAGTATAAATGTATTTTGTAACTTTTTTCTCTGATTTAAAAGACAACTTCATAAAGTAATATGAAAAATCTATGTTGAAGATGTATGAAGATGTGATTTGTTTTTAAGTTGATATTGATTGGAACTTGATTTTTATAAGTTAAGTTGTTAATTGTAATCCCCAGGTTAACCACTAAGAAAATACATTTTAAAATTAGCAAAAGAAATGACAAGGGAATTCAAATGGTACACTAGGAAATACTTATTTAACATAAAAGAAGGCAATAATGGAGGAATATAGAAAACAGATATAAATCCGATCTTATCAGTGATTGCATTAAATATATATGAACTAAACAATTTAAAGGCACAGACTGGCAGAATGAATTTAAACATGATCCAACCATATGCTGTCTACAAAAGACATTCAGAGTCAAAGACACAAATAGTTTAAAATAAAAGGATAGAAAAAGATACAACATGCAAACAGTAATCAAAAGGGGCCCGGAATGGTTATACTAATATCAGAAAAATTAAGCTTTAAGACAAGCATTGAAAAAAAAAAAAAGACAAGCATTGTTATTAGAGACAAAGAAGGGCCATTTATAATGAGGAAAGGGTCAGTCCATGAAGAAGATATAACAAATTGTATCTTATAATTATAAACATACATGCACCTAATGGTAAAGCCTCAAAATACATGAAGCAAAAACAGACAGAATTGAAGGGAAAACAAAAATGTATACAAGGAGTAACAAAAATATACAATACATGCCAATTACGATGTGCCAAGTACTACTCTAAGTGTTTAATCTTTTAATCTTCACAGCAATCCTATAAAATAGGTATTATTGTTATTCCCATTCTAAATATGGGGAAAGTGGAACACAGAGAAATAAATAGATTTGCCCGAGATCACACAGCTATTAAGTGAAAAATCCAAAATTTGAAGCCAAGCTGTACAGTGGCAGAATCTATGCTCTTAAATACTCCTTCTCATGGCTCAGCTATGAATATTTATGCAGACATAATATAAACAGTGAATATTGATTTAACAAAATATAGTGATATAACAACAATATATTGGGAGAATGTGGGAAAAGTGTGGTTGTATATGGGGTGGGAGGTAACTGAATCCTTCCATTGTATGAAGTCATAACTGATGTATAAACATTAAAAATCAATAAATAAAAGTATAAACAGGTTATTTAGAAATATGGAGGTGCTACCATAAGAAAGAGTTAAAAAGTTTGAAAGTGACTGTCTGAGAAGCAGAAATCTGGGGTGGGGAAGAATGAAGCAAAGTTCTGATGGATTTTTGTTGTTGCTGTTATAAGTCTGATTGTACTCTATAACTATGGAAATTACATTTTTAAAATCCAGGTTTTGAAACTGAATAGGACTCCAATTTTGTGTAAAGAATGTAAACAAACAAACAAACAAAACCTTGAGAACTGTTATGGACTGAATGTATGTGTCCCCCAAAAATGCATATGTTGAAGCCCTTATCCCTGGTATGGCTGTATTTGGAGATGGGGCATCAAAGGAAGTAATTAAGGTTAAATGAGATCATAAGGATGGGTGCCTGATCCGATAGGGATTATGTCCTTAAAAGAAGAGAACACCAGAAAGCTCACTCACTCTTTCTCCATGTGCACGCAGCAAAGGAAGACTGTGTGAGATCATAGCGAGAAGGCAGCTATCTACAAGCCAGGAAGAGAGTTCTTACAGAAACCAAATTTACCAACACTTAATCTTGGACTTCCCAGCCTCCAGAACTGTCAGCAAATAGATTTCTGTTGTTTAAGCCACCCAGTCTGTGGTATTTTGTTCTAGCAGTCCAAGCAGATTAATACAAGGACATTATGCCAAGTGAAATATGCCAGTCACGAAAAGACAAATAGTGCATGATTCCACTTATATGAGGTAACTTGAATAGTCAAATTCATAGAGACAGAAAGTAGAATGGTGCTTGCCAGCTGCTGAAGGGAGGGGATAATAGGAAGTTATTATTTAACGGGTACTGAATTTCAGTTTGAGAACATGGAAATAGTTCTGGAGGTGAATGGTGGTGATGGTTATACAACAATTTAGATGTACTTATGTCAATGAACTATGCATTTAAAAATGGTGAAGATGGTACATGTTTTATGTACTTTACCACAATTTTTTAAAGGGGGGGGAGAAAGAACATATAGAGATAACGTGTTATAATATTGATAGGAGGCTATACCCTCTGTTTCAATTCTGCACTCCTCCCTGCCAAAGTCCCACACATATTGAGCTTCTTCAACATTCTGTCCTCAGTTTTTCAATCTGTATCCCTTTCTGGGGCTATGTGACTCATTCCCTGGTTTCAATTACCAATTATAATACATATCTTTAGTTAGAGCTTTCTTCTAAACTCTAGATCCATACTTTTCAAATGGACATGGAGCATCTCTACTTGGAAGTCCCACAGACACCTCAATCAAAGAGTTCAAACCAGATTCATTTCCTTCCCCTCCTAAATATGCTCCTTCATGTTTGAAATACAGAAGGAGAAGAGAAATGTTAATACACTTCCTCCATCCCCTACTCCAGATTGCACTCTTTCCCCTATGCTACACTACTTTCAGGGCCAATCAGTTCATGTGTTTCCCAGAAATGGGCTTTCTTGCCCAAGAAGAGGGACTGCATTTTCATCTTCAAAAAGTGATGTTAAATTATTCCTCATATGTGCATGACCCTGTAAGGCTAGTGTACCCAAAACTTTAAACCAACCCCTGAGCCCTGAGTCTGCTACAATAGCAACAGTAGAATAAGAATTTGGGAATTTGGGGCCACAGTCAGATCCAGAGCTAGCTATAGGACCACTTAACTCTCCAAAACATCTAGGAACGTTATCCACTGCTATCCTAGCTTCAGTGTTATCCTCAGAACTGGGCACAAGGGCCCTCCTAAATCCCGTGCTTTGAAGGTCCTGCACATCTCTCCTCTCTCTCTCTCTCTCTCTCTCTCTCTCTCTCTCTCTCTCTCTCTCTCTCTCTCTTTCTCTCTATCTTTCTCTCTCTCTCTCTCTGTCTGTCTTATTAAAGACACATGGGTGGCTGTGTCACATGGGATCTGGTGCACATTGTTTGCACCGTGCAACTCTTAACCCAAGACATCTGTACTTTGACTAACACTATTCAGGCTCCAGGAAAATGCTTCTCCACATCTGTTTCCCTATATCCTCTAAACAAAAGGCAACTGTGTCCAAATGCTGTGAAGATTTGTGTATTGTGCCACTGCAAACATAGAGACAGACATTATTTAAACTACAGGGAAGATTCCAGCGGTGGAAGCACTTAGGGAAGATGAAAAAACAAGCTAACTTGTCAAAATCTTCTTCCCAGATATATGAATGCAATAGGTTTTTACTTAACAACTATCATTTCCCAGTAGTGTCCATTTTCTTACTTGTCTTTCTTTTCCAGTTTGTGGTTCCACAGGTCACTTGATGTCCTATGACCAGGCATTCCATCTCTACCAAAAGTTGAACATGGAGGCTAAAGAATATTTCACAATATTAAACATTTCATATTACTCTTGATTTTAAGATAGATAGATAGATAGATAGATAGATAGATAGATAGATAGATAGAAGATAGATAGATGTAACGTGTGTAAAGCATTGTCACAGATTGGATTCCCCAGGAAGCAGATTCTGGGACAAAACTGGAGTATAGAAGGTTTATTAGGGAGTGTTCCTGGGATCAACACTTGTGGAAGGAAAGGGAGAAAGAAGAAGGAATGAAAAGAGGAAGAAATCAAATTTCAGTGCACTATCAATTGAATGCCTCAGCATACCCTGTAGGGAATGCTGAAGATAGGATGAAACTTCAAAGCTATCTCAAGTAGGAGCAAGAGAGCCGAGTGTTATACACAGCATAAATGAGTCATTGGATGTGGGCCACCCTGAGAATGGGATGTGATTTTGAACAAGACAACTCTTAGCTGATGCAACCCTGAAAGGGGCTAACAGCCAAGGGCTCTCTGATGGCAACATTCCTAATAACTGAAGTAATAAGGCCTTTATTGCTAAAGGGAGCTCTGGGCAGGGCATTGCAGTACCATATCCACTACAGTCCAAACCGTGTGCCTCCAAGATCCACTTCATATAAGTTCTGGGATTGGCTCTTGCAGGGCCTCTCTTCCTAGGGGAAATTTAGGACAAACTACAGCCCCCAACACTGCAGCTGGTATCAAAGTTGCAAATGATCATCTCCCTCTCTCACTATCAATCACAGGTCCTCATCACTCTTCGGGTCTTGGTGGTTTACCTGGTGGTATGACCCAGACACTCAGTCCTAATCACCATGGCTTTCTCAGACTGTAGTTGCTACCCTTGCTGACACCCACTTACCAAGCTCACCAATCTATGAACAATGCTTGGATTTTCCTTCTCAGTTAGCTTGTCAAAAGAGATCCCCCATGAGGCCACAGGTGTAAGGTGAGTGAAAAATGCTAGTGCTCCATTAATGGATATCATGGAGGATCAGATGCTTGTGCCCTCCAGTCCTGCTTGTGCTTGATCCTGTGTGTAAATCTTCCATCTTGTTGCTGGGCTTGCCCACCCCTCTATCTTGGTGGATCTAACAGAACTCAGCTCACAATGGGCAGTTCTGGATGCATGGTCACTGGGTGTCCTAAGGCCAGGCATTCGATCTCTACAGTAGCATCTCAGGAGCTGTTTCTAAAAAGATAAATGGTTCTCCACTGCATGTGGCATAGCTTTGCTCCAGAATCTAAGTTCTGGACTAAGCTGTGACTTTCCCATTGGGGTTTACTAAAAACTCCAAATGGCATCTTCCGCAACACAGATACCTCTAATACCTTACAGTCTATCTATTGTATGGGCCAAGTGCCAGGACTGCTTGAAACCGTAGTCTGCGGCCTTCTCTTCCTCTAGGCCCCACTCAAAGCTGGCAGCTTTTTGTGTCACCAAGTATATAAGTAGAGAAATTCCAGGTGTGAAATGTGTTGCTTCCAGAACCCAGTGAAGCTTACTGAATGTTGAACTTCCTTCTTAGTGGGGAAGGGGAAAAGTGCAATAATTTGTCCTTTATTTTGGAGAGAATCTCCTGGCATACCCCAGACCATTCAACCCCTAAAAACTGGACTTAATGTAGCCAGCCCCTGGATCTTTGTAGGGTTTATGCCCCATCCTCTGGAGTACATGTGTCTTACCAAGGCCTCTAATGTGCTAGCCACTTCTTACTCATTTTGGTCCAATTATCATGATGTCATCAACATAATGGACTAGTATTATATTCAGATGGTCCAGATATCTTCAGATTACATCATGACAGAGAACAGGATAGTTAGTAGAGGCTCCAGGAAAAAAAAAAAAAAAAAAAAAAAAAAACTAAATATATACTGTTGTCCAGTCTATGTAAATATGAACTTTTTCTGATAGGGATAGAAAAAACACATTTTTTCAAATCAATAGCTGATTACTAGGTATGTCAGGCCATGTCATCCTGCTCTAGCAAAAATATCGTATGTGACACGACAACTGCACTTATGTCACTATTTGGTGGAGTTTGCAATAGTCTACTGTCATCTACCAGGGTATGTCCATGTTTCCAGGGGCCCAAACTGGTCATTAAATTGAGACATGATGGGGAAGACATTCCAGCATTCTTTAGGTCTTTAAAGGTGGCACTAACTTCTGCCATCCTCCCTGAGATGCCACGGGTTTTCATTTACAATCTTGGCCAAGAAAGGAGAGGGCAGTTTCAGAAACTTCCACTTGGTCTTCTTAATTACAATTACTCCACAGGTCAAGGAACAAATATGGGGTTTCTACCCATTATCAAAATGTCTTTTCACATAATATATTTAAAGACCAGGAAAATAACCACTGTGTGGGTCTGTAGACCCAGTGTAGCCACTGTGAACCTAACATAGGCCGGGAGCCCACTTTATACTGGATTCCTATCTGCCCCTATTCTAACGGGGGGGGGGGCACAATGATATTTTAGGCCTCTGGGTATCAATATCAACTCATAACCAGTGTCCATCAGTCCTCAAGATATTTGTGTATTCCTCTTTCCCCAGCAGACAGTTACCTGGGTACATGGAAGGACTGGAGGAATCTTTACTATGCATATGTTGTAGGGTTCTTCTTCCTGGGCACACAGCTTTTCCTTCAAACAGTGCACTCTGGATCAAAAACTGACTTAGGGAATATCAACATGGTGCAGTAGGAAAATGCTGTGCTCACCTTCTCTCACAATCACATCAAAATTACAGCTAAACTACAAAAAAAAACATCATTAGGAATAGCCTAAAATTTTGCTGAACCGAAGTCCTATAACTAAGGACGTGCAGAAAAAGCCACCTCGAGACCGGTAGAAGGGGCAGAGATGCGGAACAGGCTGGTCCCATACCCGCATGTGACTGTTAAAGATCCAGAGGGATAATTCGGCTGTAGAGGTCCCTCCCACCCCTCAGAGGAGCAAGAGGTCCCAGACCCACCTCAGCCCAGGGTTGTAGTGCTGGGAAGAGAAGTCCCCATAATTTCTGGTTGTGAAAACCAGCAGAGATTGTGACTGTGTGAGATGAAGGGTGGCTGCACTCCCAGGCTCTCCTCTTAAAGAGACCGTGCGGACTTACCCACCAACAGAATCACTCGCTCTGAGCTCTAGTGTTGGGGTAGAAGCTGGAAAGGAGGCAGGACATACGGTGGGGAACTGAGTTGTCTGGCTTGGGATGGGGGCTTGAGAGGCAGCTTTCTCTTGGACAGAGAAGCCTGCGGAGGCCATTGTTTCTCTGTTGAGCCCTGCCCTTTCCTGGAGTGTAGGCACAGGCTGCCGCCATATCTGAGTTTCTGCTGTTTACCACACCCTGTCGATTGGAGACCCCGCCCCACCCAACTTTCAGGCACACCCAGGCCGCTTCCAGTGGCTTTTTTGTACAAACCACCTGCCTTAGCTCAGGCTGTAGACTTTCCAAGGGTCTCTCAAAGCTTCGCGGAATGCAGACAAGCAGCATTTGGCTTGAGTGTGTACCTCTGGCTGAGCAGCCTTAAGCTCAGCAGGAGCGGCATCTGGTATTGGTTCACAGCTTGGCCTCCCAAGGCTCATCCAAGCATGACATGGGCGGCAGCCATCTGCAGATTTCTTGGTGGCTCCTGCTGGATGGCCCTGGGTGGGGCATGGATTGCAGCTGAACTTGACGTATACCACATCCCTTCCAAGGTGGTCCTGCGGCTGGTACCCCCAGTGGCCAGCTTCAAAAGGAGCTGGAGCATCACCCAGCTGCCTCCAAGAATGACACACCCAAGGGGTGATTGGGCAGGCACCAGAGTCCTGCTGAGGCAGATCCTGTTCCATAGGATCAGCCCCTGCACAGCAACTCTTCCACTGTAGTCAAGGCCAGTCCTCACAACCAGGGTCAGTCCCTTCCATTGATGTGCAATTATCAACCAAGACTCAACTACAAGAGGAGGGCACCCACAACCCACGCAAGGGACACACCTGGAGTGTGTGGCTCAGGTGACCAGAAAGACTGTACCACTGAGGTCCACAGCACACCAACTACATAAGGCCACTCTACTAAGACCAGAAGACATATGAGCCCTACCTCATACATAGAAACAAACACAGGGAGGCAACCAAAATGGGGAAACAAAGAAACATGCCCCAAATAAAAGAACAGAACAAAGCTCCAGAAAAAGAACTAAACAAAGTGGAGACAAGCAATCTATCAGACACAGAGTTCCAAACACTGGTTATAAGGATGCTCAATGACCTCAGGAAGAACTTTAACAAAGAGATAGGAAACATAAAAATGGAGATAGAAAACATGGACAAGAACGAGTCAGAAATAAAGGATACAGTAACGGAAATGGAGAATATATTACAGGGAATCAACAGTAGATTAGATGAAGCAGAGGATCAAACCAGCAATGTAGAAAATAAAGTAGCCGAAAACACCCAAGCAGAAAAGCAAAAAGAAAAAAGAATCCAAAAAATTGAGGAGCGTTAAAGGGGCCTCTGGGACAATATCAAGCATACCAATATTCACATTATAGGGGTACCAAAAGGAGAAGAGAGAGAGCAAGGAATTGAAAACCTATTTGAAGAAGTAATGACAGAAAACTTCCCTAACCTGGTGAAGGAAATAGTTATACAAGCCCAGGAAGTGCAGAGTCCCAAAAAGATGAACCCAAAGAGGCCAACACCAAGACATCATAATTAAAATGCCACCGCTTATAGGCAAAGAGAGAATCTTAAAAGCAGCAAGAGAAAAGTAGTTAGTTACCTACAAGGGAGCCCCCGTAAAACTGTCAGCTGATTTCTCAACAGAAACTTTGCAGGAAAGAAGGGAGTGGCAGGAAGTATTCAAAGCAAGGACACACAACCAAGATTACTCTGCCCAGCAAAGCTATCATTTAGAATTGAAGGACAGATAAAGAGCTTCCCAGACAAGAAAAAGCTAAAGGAGTTTATCACCACCATACCAGTATTACAAGGAATCTTAGACGGACTTCTTTAAGATGGGAGGGGGGTTAATGATGGGTGAAAAGGGAAAGATATTAAGAAGTACAAATTGGTTGTTACACAGTAGTCATGGGGATGTAGGGTATGGCATAAGGAATATAGTCAATAATATTGTAATAACTATGTATGGTGTCAGATAGGTACTAGATCTATCATGGTGATAGATGGGAATGGGGTTGGATGCAGGGTGAAAAAGGTGAAGGTATTAAGAAATCCAAATTGGTAGTTACAAAATAATCACGAGGATGTAAAGTAGAGGAATATAATTAATAATATGGTAATAACTATGTATAGAGCCAGGTGGTACTAGTTAGGGGGATCACTTCTTAAATTATATAAATGTCTAACAACTATGCTGTACACTTAAAACTAATATAAAATAATATTGAACGTCAACTCTAATTGAAAATTTTAAAGGGGGGGTAAGATCAATTATATTGTGACAGCATGGTACAGTGTCAGACGGTTGCTGGACTTACGGTGATCACTTCTTTAGCATAAGGAGTAAAATCAATAATGTGGTAATAACACTGTATAGATCTAGCTGGGTACTGTTGAATAACTATGATGTACACCTGAAACTAATATAACATTGTATGTTAGCTGTATTTTAATTCAAAAATCTTTTTTGAAGAAAACTGACTTAGGGCCAGAAGGTGAGCAAGGGATTATGACTTTTTATTGAGACACCTTCCTCAGACTCCTGAACATAATTAAATTTCTTTTGATTGCACAGATTGAGTACAGATTTTTGGCTGCCAATTTTCCTTAGGGTGCCGTGTTATATTGACTACTCATATTCTATTGATTGCCTCTTAACCATCTATTTAGTAGGGGTATTGTATTCTATTAACCATCTCCTCAGCTCTCTGCAGGTCAGACCTCCCTGCTGTCCATTATGGTATTTTCATCCACGTGACTTCTGACAGTTAAGTAAATCATTCTCTATTGTTTGAGAGCCATCACTGTTTCTATCAGTCATTCTCATCCTATAACATCCTCTCCTTCTCTGAGTCCTGGCCTTCAAAAGCTAGCCACCACTGAACTTCTCAGTGATGCTGGTGATCCTCTCACCAGTGCATTCCTTATAGGGTGTGCCTTTTGGGTCTTCCTACAGAACATGGTTGTCTGGAGGATTTCCTGGCTTATATAGTATGTTAATTCTATCATTTCCACTCCCCTGAGCCTTTAATCCCTTCTCCCACCATCTGCTATGGCAGCTCTGGCATTTATACCTCACTCAACATGGGCCACTGTATTTTTGCATACTTTGAGGAGTCATTCTAGTGTGAGTTCACATGATCTCCTGGGGTCTTTTCCATGGTGATAAATCTTGTATTTTGGGAGAGAACTCCTAAGTCAATTAATTCACCCTTAGTCAATTTTATATTCTAGCTCCCCTGATCAGTCCCATGCTTACTCCCTTAGCACCTACTAGTACTTGCTGCCTAGGTCCTGCATCTTTCTGTGGGCATTCTCTTTTCTTCCTTATCAGGCCTAGCACATCCCCAGAGATGTGGCAGCTGTCTGCTGGCAGCTATGCTATGCCATAACCCTAGATATAGGCCCAATGGCCAGAATGGGAGGTGGGGACCGATTCTGAGGGAAACACTTTATCTTACAGGGGAAAGGGGTTTGCATGTTCAGACAAGGTGAGGCACTACCCCTTAATAAAAACAAGTGGGACACTTCTGAATGTTCAGGGAGTTCAGGGAAATCTGCGGACACAAGATTTTTAGGGACATCAATCAACATGTCCTCATCTCATGTGTCAGGGTCTCATTCCTTCCAAGCAGGGCATAGCAGACTTGTCTTGGTTGGGATTTTAACTTTCTTTGAAGCTTGCTTCCAATAAGTCCTGGGCCTGGTTCTCAAATTTCTCTACCCTATACCTGGAAAAGGTGAGGGCTTCTTTATATGCTATGAATGAAGCCCTCTCTGACTTTCTCACATAGCTTTTAATTGTTCATTAATTTCATTCAGATTTTCTTTTTTTGTTTCTTTTTTTCTTTCTGGAGGTCAATCAAGCTTAGCAATAGCCACCCAATTTTCTGGACTTCCTTATATTTAATATTTCCCACATATTTCTCAAAATTCTGCTATATGGTAGCAATTAATGCATTCTTTTCCACCAGTGCCACTCCAGTTCATCATCAGTGAAAGCTGTAACAATTCCTCTGCCACCTGTTCCAGGTGCCTCTCTATTCCACCTACCACCAATGACTGAGTCCTCATTGCCAGCTGAGCAGTAGGTGATCCATCTCCAAAATGAAATCACAATGTATGCTTTCCTCACTGCTTCTCATACCAACTGTTATAGGCTGGCTTCCTGGAGAGCAGACTCAGAGACAGAGATCAGCATGAAGGGCTTTTATTAGGGAATGTTCTTGGGATCAACACCTGTGGACAGGAAAAGAAAAAAGCAGGATTGGACATAGGGAGAAATTAAGCTATCCAATTTGGGGCAAGAAGGCAATGTTGATCCGTCATTGCATGTGAAGTACCCCAGGAGTGGGGTTTGACCTTGGGGGAGGTGGCTCTCCAGCTGAGGAAATTCCTGAAGAGGGCTGACAGCTGAGGGCTGTCTGCTGGCAGCACTCCTAGCAACTGGAAATAATAAACTCTTTATTCCTGAAGGGGGATTAAGGCAGCAGATTGCACAATCCACCACAAGTGTGATATCATTTTTTCCATTAGAAAGTTGGTAGCCATTGGATGCTAGAATAAAGAACAGTTTTAGTTTCTTACCAGAGCGTAAGGGGGTTGGGGGGTGGGGGATGAGGGTGAGGGGGATCAAATGTATGGTGATGGAAGGGGAGCTGACTCTGGGTGGTGAACACACAGTGTGATTTATGGATGATGTGATACAGAATTGCACAACTGAAATCTATGTAATTCTACTAACAATTGTCACCCCAATAAATTAAAAATAAATTAAAAAAAAAAGTCAATAAGATTTAAATTTTCAAACATTTACACACACATTTACAGTTTTGTTTAAATAATATTTATTTGAAAATTTAGTTTATACCTTCCAAATACTCAGACTTAAATATGTGAGCATCCATTTATACTTTTGCTCTAGGTTTCTGAAATGCTACTTACAGGCCGGCTTAGCCTGAACTCACTGGTTCCATTTGGTAAATTATGCAAAATATCCTGGTTTATTATATAAAAATCAGAAAATTCAGATGAGTTCAACACAGATAAAATCACCTATTAATCTAACACCCACAGGAAACTATTAACATTCTCAGGGTATACATCAGAGTTTTTACACAGAGATAATTTAAATATATTTCCTTCATTAAAAAGTATAAGATGTGTTTTCACAGTCTATTTTCCCACTTAAGATTGTATGCTGAGTCTTTTCCAAGTAAATAAGCATAGATGTTGCAGCAACTATGTATAGTGCCAGGTGGGTACTAGACTAATCAGGGGATCACTGCATGAATTATAAAAATGTCTAACCACTATGTGGACACCTGAAACTAATTTGAAATAATATTGAACGTCAACTGTAACTGAAAAAATATATTTTTAAAAATTAATGTAGATGCCCATCAACATTTCTAAGAGCTGCATAATGTTTCAATGTGTAGACATACTCTAATCTGTTTAGCCAATTGCCTACTTTGAAACATTTGGGTCATTCAAAATTTTTCACTCTTCAAAATGATCTGAAGCCTTGTACAAGCTAATTATTTGATTATTTCCTCAGGATAAATTTCTACAAGTGGAATTACTGGGTCAAAGAGCATGCACATCTTAAAGGCTGCTAAAACATGTGTCCAAATGGGCCTTGCACCAGTGTATGCTCCCACCAGCACAGTTGGAGTGCCCCCCCCACACCTTCACCACACTCTGGGGTGGGAGAGAGGTGGATCTCCTCCAGTATGGATGCCAGCAGCCCTCTTGATGGTTCCATAAAGATCCTGGTCCAGCCGGCCTTATAAAAGAAATCTGATAGAAGTGCTAAAAATTATTCTTTCTTCTTATATTTTCTTATTTCCAAATAGTAACTAGTGTATTCACTTACATAGATACCAGAGTTGGCCAAGAAAGAGGATGTTTTCCTATCAAATGCCCTCAGGACTCTAAAATAAAACTGTCCCTCTCTGTATGCCCCCAGAATGGATTCCAACACTTCGTCATTCAAAGGGTCTCTCACTTCCTTCCTTACCATTCCCATGATCAGCAGTGAAATTTCACGCCTTTATCATCTTGCACTTGGACGATGGTAATAACTTCCTAACCAGTGATCCAATCTCCAGTGGCCATCCCCAACTCTGACCCACCTTGCACACAAATCAGCTGTATCGTTTTCCTTTCATCCTGTCATTCCTGTGGTTACGAAAGGTTTTGGTGTCTTCCAGGGGTGGATGGAGTAATATGCAGGCACCTCAGTTTAGCAATCAGGGATCTTCCATGAATGGGACTCACGCCAACTGCTGGACTGTATTTCCCATCACTCTCCTTCCCACACTTTGCACTCCAGGCAGGTCAGCCTCCTCTCTGGAGCAGAATTCCCACCTCCATGCCTTTCTTCCCACCACTCTAACTTCCTCCAATGCCTTTGTGCCCTATTTTTATCCCATCCTTCAAGCCCAGCTCACTTAAGTGTCCCTCCTCTGTAAAACTTTCTCTGAGCACTGTTGCCTGCAGAAGTTTCTGCCCTGATGGGAAGGGTCTGGCTATGTCAGAGACTTCTGGTTTTGTTAGTATTTTTTCCCCCATAAGTTTTGCTGTTTCAAAAAGATCATAAACTCAAGGACAAAGACATGTCTTTTTTCTGCTTAAAACACACAACTTTATTGATGAGAAAAATAAAACCTCAAATGTATAAACATAAGTCCACACAAAGGACCAAAGATTACCTTACTTATGAAGAATCAATTTAGTTTCTGCTCATGAAGCATACTATCATGAAGCAAATTATCTCAATCCAGACAAGGTAAAAATCAGCACATGTATTTTCAGTAAAAGTTTGAATTCATTTGGTGTTCCTAAAACGGTCCAGCTATAGACCATCATAAGTAACAACAGTCTCAAAGTTATAATGCAATTTACAAAGTGCATTACCCCCAGGCTGCAAAACCAAAATATTACTCAGATTTGTTTGGAAACATACAACTAATCAGAGTTTACTTAATAATAGCGCAACTTTTTCTTTCACCTCAGGGTCATTGTATTCTGCTGCTAAGACTCGAAGTTTCTTGGCACATGCTTTAGGTCGTTGGAATACAAAATAAAGGGAATTTTTACTGAACTTGTCCTGGGTAAATACTCTTGCTCTTCTTTTAAAATGGTAATTTATATTTTCAAATAGTGAAAGAGCATTAAGAATGTTCTCTTTTGTCTCTCTTTTGCTAAAGATATTAATCAGTGATGTTGGTGCATTGGCTATGAGCAAGTCTTTTGTCATAGATGGATTTTTAGAGAAATTCAAAAGCATTCCCAAAATATGGTCTTTAGTTTCTCCACTTCCCACAGTTAACAAACGAAGAAATTCTGAAATGTAATTTGTAACCATATGCTGATATTCACTAATAATAGTCAGGTGCTTTATCAGTCTTAGTCCAGCCAGCTGCACATTTGAATTCAAAGGGTAGGTGACGGTGTCTTCACACACTTGGTTTAAGTATGTTTTAACCTTCCTATGATTTTCAGCAGCCACCGAGATGTTATTCAGTGCATTTAAAGCCTTCTGCCTAACACTGGGATGGGGATTACTGAGCAAGCTTTCAATAATTGAGATTCTACCTGCATTACGAATGACTTCGTGGGAAAATGGATAATCAGGACTGTTATATAGAGCATTATTGGCTATTTCATGAATAGAAGGATCTTCAGTCATTTCAATCATGCAAATGAGTTTTTCAAGCTCTCGTGGATCCATATTAGTTTTGTGTTTGCAGCGGCAAGCCCAGGGCTGAGTTTTCTCCCCAGACCTGATCTGCTTTCTGAGCTCATCTTCAGGTGGTAAGGAAAACTCATTTTGGTATGGAAACTTCATTTCTGTCCAGATCATGGCTCCCGCCCACGACCCCATTCCTGCCCCAGGAACCATGAATGGATATGTGCCCCTTGACTCAGATGACTTTTTGGCTTTAGTCTTAGGTGCAGATTTGTCTTCACTTCTGTTTTCATTACCATCCCCGAAACAAGACCTTACATTGACTCCACCAGCAGCCTCAAGCTTATCCTTGGTGTTGGCCTTAGCTCCAACACCACCCTCAAAACTGACATTTTCCTCACTCTTAGATCTGTATTCATTACTATTCTCACTCTCAGCCCAAAACAAAGACCTTAAACTGATCTCCTCAATATCAGGGCTAGATGCTCTACTTAGCTCATCCTCATCTGTATCCTCAGCCAAAGTCCAAGACCCCATGCCAGGCTCTTCCCCAGCCCCAAGCCTAGACCCTGTAGTGGTTGCATCTCCATCCCAAAGCCAAGACTCCTTCCTGGCCTCAGCTCCAGCCTCAGCCCCCACACAGGAATCCATAAAGGCCTCCTCTTCAGATCTCATCCAGGACCCAATACTGGCCTTGTCCTCAGTCCCAAATCTGGAACTAATGAGGCCCTCTTCCTCAGCCCCTGATCTGGATTCTATACTGGGTTCATTTACACCTCCAGGCCTGGTCACAATACCAGCTTCTTCTCCTCTCCAGAACAAGGACCCTGTATTAGCATGACCCCCAGCCCTAAACCAGTATTCCTTGTTGGCCTCCATCCCAGCACTGACCTTGAACCTTCGACTGGCCTGGTCCCCTGCCATAGGCCAAGACCCTCCACTTGCCTGGTTCTCAGGCTCCAGCCTAGACCCAGTCCAGGATTTGCCACCAGCTTGATCTCCAGTGCCAGCCCGGGAGCTTCCTCCAGTGGCCTGATCCTTAAATCTAGGTTTGGAATAGCTACCTGCCTGATCTCTAGTCCCAACCCAGGACCTTCCACTGGCCTGACACCCAGTGCCAGCCCAGGACCCACCACTGGACTGGTCTGTGGACCCTGGTTTAGACCCTCCAACAGCCTGGCCATCAGCTCCAACCCAAAACCCTCTTTCATTGGCCTGACTTCCACTGCAAGCACAGAACCATCCACTGGACTGATCCTCAGGCCCCCGTGTGGACCCTCCACTGGCTTGGTCCCCAGTGCTAGCCCAGGAATCTCTAATGGACTGGTCCCTGGGCCCTAGCCTAGAACCTCCATCAGCCTGGCCTCCATTGTCAGGCCAGGACCCTCTTCCATTGGCCTGATCCTCAAATCTAGTGTTTGCTTCACCACCAGCCTCATCCCCAGGTCTGGTCCAGGACCTTCCTTTGGCCTGGGCCATAACCCCAACAAAGAACCCTTCAGTGGCTTGATCCCCAGAGTCAGGCCAGGATTGTTCACTAGACTGGTCCTCAGGCCCCAACCTGGACCCTCTACCAGCCTGGACACCGGCCCCAGACAAAGACCCTTCTTCACTGACCTGATCCTCAGATCTAGGCTTGGACCCACCACCAGAATGATCACAAATCCTAACCCAGGACCCCTCATTAGCCTGGTCTACAACCCCAACCAAGAATCCTCTACTGGCCTGGTTCCCACCCCTAGCCCAGGACCTTCCATTGGACTGGTCCTCAGACCCCAGCCTAGACCCTCCACTGCCCTGGCCACCAGCACCAGCCCAGGATACATTTTCACTGGTCTGATTATCAAATCTAGGCGTGGATCCATCACCAGCTGGATCACCAGTCCCAAACCAGGACTCTCTACTAGCCTGGTCCACAGCCCCAGCCCAGTACCCAATACTAGCCTCATTCCCAGCCCTAGCCTCAGCACAGGACCCACTGTTAGCCTGAATCCCAGCCCCATCCTGGGACCTCCCATTGGCCTGTTCTTGAGCCCCAGCCCAAGACTCTCCATTGGCCTCGTTCTCAGCCATAGTCCAGGGCCCTCCAAAGGCCTCTTCCCCAGCCCAGGACACCCCACTGACCTGGCCCCCAGACCAGGAACCCTCACTGGCCTGACCTCCAGTCCAACGTTCTCCTATAGCCTGGTTCCCAGTGCCAGCCCAAGACCCCCCACTGACCTGGTTCTCAGCTCCAGTCCAGGACCCTCCAATGGCCTTATCCCCAGCCCAGGACCCTTCACTGGCATGACTCCCATCCCAGAGCCCCTTGCTGGCCTGGTCTCCAACTCCAGCCCAGGATCTAATACCAACCTCATTCTCAGCCATAGCCCCAGGCCAGGACTTAATGTCAGCCTCATCACAAGCCCCTGCCCAGGACCTAATACCAGACTTCTCACTAGCCCCACTCCAAGACTCAATACTGGCTTCAATCTCATCATCAGCCCAGGACATGCTATTCTCCCAGTATCCATCCCTAGCCTGAAACCTAAATTTGATCCATCGCTCAGAAGCAATCCAATCTTCAATACCAATTGCACTCCAGTAATAGTCATGGACCTCAGGCTGAGTCTTTCTGTAGGCCTGAGTGCCGGTCCCACCCTCATTCTCAGGAGTGGGTATGGCCTCAGCCTTGGGATTTGCATAGACAGCACCTTGCTCTGTGGCTTCTGCCTCAGACTTGGGTATAGCCTTGCCCTTTGCACCAAGCAAGGTCTTACTCTGGGAATGGGCCATTGACTGATGCTCACCGTAGTCCATTGTATCTGCACTGGCCTCTATGTTAGACTCAGCATTGGGTTTGCCCCTGATCTTACTCCTGGCACCAAGGAAGGTCACACCCTGGGAACTGTCCATGGCCTGGGGCTGAGCAGAGCTTGTTTTATCTGCTCCAGCCTCTGACTTGGACACAATATTGGGATTATCCTTGATCGTACACCTGGCAACAAGCAAGGGCTCACCCTGAGAATTGGCCACAGCTTTGGGCTGAGCAAAGTCTGTTGCATCTGCCCTGGCCTCTGCCTTACACACAGCATTAGGATTGTCCCTGACCTTATGTTTGGCACCACACAAGGCCTCACTCTGAGAATTGGCCACAGCCTGGGGCTGGGCAGAGCCTGTTGCATCTGGCACAGCCACTGCCTTAGACACATTGGGATTGCCCTTGACTTTCTTCCTGGCACCAGGCAAGGCTTCACCCGGGGAATTGGCCACAGCCTGGGGCTGGGCAGAGCCTGTTGCATCTGGCCCAGTCCCTGCTTTACACATAGCATTGGGATTGCCCCTGACTTTATTCCTGGTGCCAGGCAAGGCATCACTTTGGGAATTTGACACAGCCTGGGGCTGGGCAGAGCCCATTGTATCTGCTACAGTCTCTACCTTAGACACAGCATTGGGATCTCCCTTGGCCTTATTCTTAGTACCAGACAAGGTCTCTCTCTGAGAATTGATGACAGCCTGGAGCTGAGCAGAGCCTGTTGCATCTGGCCCAGCCCTTGCCTTAGACACAGCACTGGGATTGCCCTTGACCTTATTCTTGGCACCAGGCAAGGCCTCACCCTGGGAATTGGCCACAGCCTGGGGTAGAGCAGAGCCTGTTGCATCTGGCCCAGTCCCTGCCTTACACATAGTATTGGGATTGCCCCTGACTTTATTCCTGGTTCCAGGCAAGGCATCACCTTGGGAATTTGGCACAGCCTGGGGCTGGGCAGAGCCTGTTACATCTGTCCCAGTCCCTGCCTTAGATACATTGGGATTGCCCTTGACTTTCTTCCTGGCACCGGGCAAGGCTTCACCTGGGGAATTGGCCACAGACTGGGACTGGGCAGAGCCTGTTGCGTCTGGCCCAGCCCTTGCCTTAGACACAGCATTGGGATTGCCTCGGACTTTTTTCTGAGCACCAGATAAGGCTTCATCCTGGGCGCTAGCCATAGCCTGAGGCTGACCACAGGCCCTCAGTTCTGCCTTAGCTCCTGCCCTAGATATGTAATGAGGATCTTCACTGGCATCAACCCTGGAATCAAGCAAAACATCCGCTTGTGTCTTGGCCCCAGCCTGAGGCTGTGCACGGGTTTTCATGTCTGTCCCGACCCCTGCCTTACATTTGCCTTTGGCTTTGCCTCTAGCCTTACCTCTAGCACTAGATAAGGCCTCAATCTGGCTCTTGGCAGAAGCCTGAGACTGTGCCTTTGTATCTGTCCCAGCCCCTTCCTTAGCCATGGTGTTGGCATTGCCCTTACCCTTAATCCTGCCGTCGGGGAAGGCATCAACTTGGACACTGGCCATAGGCTGGGGCTGTGTATGGGATAACACGTCTGTCTCAGCTCCCACCTTAGACATGGCATTGGGATTGTCTCTGGTCTTAACCCTGGAATCAGGCAAGGCCTCAACCTGGGAACTGACCTTCAAGTTTGCCTTGTCCCCTGTTTTAGATACAGCATTGGAATTACCTCTACCTTTAACCCTGGTATCAGGCATAGTCTCAGGCTGAGCAACAGACTTCTTGTCAGCTCCAGTCATTGACCTAGATGTCATGACATTGGTGTTTCCTCTGTCATCAACCTTGGCACCAGATATTGCCTCAGGTTGTTTCTTGGCCACAGTCTGAGGTTGTGTAACTCTCATATCTGCCTCTGCCCCTGCCTTACACATGGTATTGGTATTACCCCCAGCATCAACACTTGCCCCAGTCCTGAACTCAGCTTGGGCCTTGGTTACAATGTGAGGCTGGGCAGAAGCCCTCTTGTCTGCCCCAGACCCTGCCCTAGACACAGTTTTGCAATTTCCCTTGGCTTCAACCCCAGCATGAGGCATGTCGTTAACCTGGATCTTGGCCACAGCCTGGGATGATACACAGGACCTCATATTTACTCCAGCTTCTGCCCTGGACATGGTATTAAGATTTCCCTTAGCATCAACTGTGGTACCAGACCTAGCCTCAGACTGAGTCTTGGCCACACTCACAGTCTCTTCCAGGGCTCTTGCTTTGGTCTCAGCCATAATTCCCGTCTTGTTTATGGCACTCATCTTGGCCACTTCCCTGGTCACTGCCAAGGCCTCATTCTGTGTCACCAGTACTCTGTTCATCTCCTTCTCTTTTTCAGCCAATATACAAGCTTCCACTTTTGTCTGAGTCATTGCTTCTTTCTTGGTCCCTGTCCTGGCAACCAGTCCCCAAGCTTTAGCCTTGGTCTGGGTCACTGCCTCTTTCTTGACTACTCCCCCAGTCTCAGAGTCAGTTTGGGTCACTGCCTCTTTCATGGCTACTTCCTTGGCTTTGACTTTGGCCTCAGCCAGAGTCTCTGTCTCTGTCACGATCACTGTTTTGACCTCAGATTGGGCCTCTGCCTCTGCCCTAGCCACTGCCTTAGACTGAGAGTTGGTTTTGGGTTTGGCTCTAGCAGTGGCCTTAGTCTCTACTTCAGCCCCAGTCCCACCTCTCATTTCAGTTTCTGCTCCAGTTTTGGCCTTGGGCCTAATCTCAATCTCTGTCTCAGTCATGGCTTCATTCATGGCCAAGGTCTGGTTCTGTACCCCAGCCACAGTCTCCATCTTGACTCTAGACCCATTGCTGGCAATTCTCCTCACACTCTGGGCTCTTCCCCTGGTTAATCTGTAAATGTAGTAGCAAGTACCAGCCCAGATCACCAGTCCTGCAGTCACCCAGCCCACTTCCTGAACGCGACCCATGTAATCACCCAGCTGAAGGCACGAACAAGGTACAGGGGTGCTCAGTTGGGCTAGGGGAAAAGGGTGTTAGATCTGGATGTAAGCCTGTGAGGGTGTTGGTCTTCAGCCACTCAAAGGCCACTACAGCTGCCACTGGCGGTAGACCTAGAAGTGGAGGAAGGAAATGGACTAAAATTTCTCATCTAATTCTGTGCATCATACAGATAGATAAACAGAAGGACAGGAAAATGCAGAAATGATGTGCTTGGTGGGAGAAGAGGATCATTAGCAAACTCTCTCTCCATCCCTTTTATTTTCTCCCCTCCCCATTTCCCCCAGTACCCAATAATTTCCCCCCAAGGTATTTCCATACACATTTCCTTATACAAAAAAAAAAAAAAATGGTGGAAAAGATAGTGGGAGGACTCACTACGAGTGGGAGAGACTGAGAAGGCCTCAGACGACCTTGATTTTTACTGGACTTACTCGGGCTACCATTCCCACAGGTCCCCACCCTCATACCAACCTGTATTCCAAGGCAGTTCCCTCCTCTTTCTTTTTCTTGGTTGCTGATACACCTTAAAATAGACCTATAAACTCATGAGATCTATGGACCTAGAGACAGACAGAGAGAGAGATGGAAGGACAGATGAAAGTAGATATTTTGTTCTTGATGTGACAGGCATATTAATAAACTACTTCTTTATCACCCGCATTTCACCCCTCTCCCTGTACCAAAATATAGGTGAGGGTGTGGGGTAAGTGACAGGGATGGTGGGAAAGGTGGCTGGGAAAGGGAGAAGCTAAAGATCCTCCAGACTGGACACTGACCCTACTGGATACACACTGGCCTCCACCAACCCACCCTTGAGGTCTACCCAGGCAGTCCCCAACCTCTTACCAGTCTATACTGACCAGGGGCAATTTCCTCTTTGTTTCTTTGCTTCCAGTTATCTCAAGCCCTGAAGCAGACCTACAGGCAGATCTATGGACAAGTAAACAAACAGGAGGTAATAGAGACTGAGTCCTTCATAGAATAGAAAAGCACCCTGATCCCTGACCCCAGTACTTGCTTTGCCAGAGCCCAGGTCCAGTCTGCTAATGTGTCACATCTCGTGGCACCCCCCCCTCAAGTCTTCTCTTAGCAGTCACACTCCAGCCCACTCTTACCCAAATATTCCTACTGTTTCTTGTACTGAAGTCAGTACGGGGTGTGGTAACACTGTGGAAATCTGGCAGAGTGTAGGAGAGGCAGAAGTACCCTCTACTGAGACCCTCTCAAGTCTCAGCCACCTCTGGTCCCACCCTCTCCTGTCATCCCCAGGCACTGCCTACCTTCACACCAACCTCCATGGTTTCAGGCCAATCTTCCCCTTTCCCTTGTTTCCAGTGGTAAAGAGCCCTATGTAGGTGTATGAGAAGACCTAGGAGTAGAGAAAAAGGGAAAGGTGAATGTTGAGTGCTTGTGACATCCCAGCATCTAAGGCATGGATCCCAGTACCTGCCTTACTTGATTTAGAGACCCATTCCCTGGCAAGTAGACCCTGGGACTTCCCCAACACTGAAATGGGCAGGGTGGAACAGAGAGGCAGGAAAAATAAAAGGGGAGAGACACAGGCAAAATATTTTAAAACCACCTGTAGGATTTTAGGGCTTCTCCCAAAAGTCCATCATTTCCTTCACAAAGATGCTCAGACAGGCAGGGTATCTAGAGAACTGGAGGACAGCAAGAAAGATAGAGGTCCCCAGATCCCATACTCTAGAATCACAGCCTACGGCTCTCTACTTCCCCTTAAACCCACCTCTAGGAGTCTCCAGCAGTAGAAGAGACAAGGTGTGGGGGAAGGCTTTTGCTTCTGCAAAATCACTATCCTTCCCCTACAAAGGCCCTCTGGGGAAAAAAAAAATTGAAATTCTTCAATACAACAATTTATATCTTCTCAATATTATCTAAAGTGCAAACAAAAGCATCCATAAAAAAGTTTGTTATCTTTATTGGTCTTCAACATAAAATTTAAGTTACAAATTCTAAGCTTGGTAAGTAAACACAGTTTAGGGAAAGTCCCCTAGCTAGTCCCATCCCATATTCCAACCAGATAGTGGCGCCTAAGTTCCTGTCATACAGAATTCACATACAACGGGCGGTCCACAGACATTGCCCACGCTCGCACTAACCTCCACAGATCCTGTGCAGTTTTCTCCTCTCCTTCTTCCCTCGCCTTGCCACAAACTGTGCCACAACAAAAGTAAAGGCACTGAATACTTGGACCAGCACCGAGGACACAGATCCCAATACTCGCCTGTCTGGATTCAGGAACCTGGTTATCAAACGCCCTCCCAACATTCCAATACCCCACCCCCACCAACCGTCCAGTCACTAAGGCCCACCATTTTATTTTCTCTGAGAATGCCACCGTGGCGTGTCCCTTCCACTGAAATGAGCAGGAAGCTGCGCAGACGTGTGCGGCCAGTAATTAGAGTAAGGGAGGAAGGGACATCTCGATCTCTGTATTTCCCTCTTGAGACACTCCTCTTCCCACCCTCCTCCCCCCCCCCACGTCCCCCCCCCCGCCGCCACCAGCCACCCTGTCAAAGCCCACAGTTCTCCTGCAGGGGGAAGGGGGCTCAGGAGAATCAGAGCGAACGCTCCTGGAACTTGACCTCGCTTGGTCCCCCACCCCCGGATACGTTAAGGGGGTTCGGGGTCGGCTGCCGCCCTGGCCTCCGCCCGGCCCCCTGCCTTTACCTGCTCTGCTTTCCCCCGGCCCGATGCCAGCCCGCCGTGCGCAGGGCAGCGGGCAGCTGGTACCCAGACAGGAGTGACGACTGCACCGAAGGCTGCGTCGCTCTGCAGCTCCGGGTCACGTGAGGGCCCCGCGTCACCAACGAGCGCTTCCTAACCCTCCGAGGGCCCGCGAGGAGTTCGACCGACCCTCCCCCCAACTCCGCCTGCAGAACTCCCCCTCCCCGCGTCCCTGCGCGGGACCCCAGCGTGCACCTCCCTGTCACTCAGCCCAGTCCTCTCCAATTGGAGGGCCCACAAGTGGCTTCACCACCATGCGGTTGGGGTTTGCTCCTCTCTGGTTACCTGGGAGGGTCTACATCTCCCACCCACCCCCAGTCTTGGGCTCCAGCCTTTTCTGCTGTCTTTTTGAAGAATCCTCTTTCTCTCTTAGGCTATTAGACCAATGCTCCCCATCAGGTACTTTGCTGTACCAAAATTGTCTTAGGGGAGGGATGTCAGGAAAGGAAGCAGAGAGTGCAAGGGAAAGCCTTAACTTTCTTTTTATGCAACATTTTTTTCCTTTTAACATTACATTCATTATTTTTGTAAGCCGGAAACGCAGTCAAGCAATTTTCATTTGACATTGAAAATGAGGTCATAAAAATAACAAGACTCATTTGTTTACATTATTTTTGCGCCACATTAAAAAATGTTTTCTAGTTACTATAAACTATTTCACAGCTTTCAAAACAGACTAATAATTCTTGACATTTTAAATACAAAATTTTCCTAAACAATGTGATTTATAAATTAATCTTTGGAAAGACATTCAGTTTTCTACTCTTGGCAATTTTCCACAAGCGATTTACAATACAACCTTTTGAAGTTCTGGCTGAACTTATGATCTTGTGTCAGGTGTCTGAGAATTTCTTCATAGATGACTCCTGGACAATTGAATGAAGACCCAGCTCCTGATGAACCCAGTGCCTGCAAACTAGAGACTTCCCAGATTAACCTGTTTTCCATTCCAGGGGTTTTGTTTTATTTGTATTTTACATAAGCATGTGGTCAAATCAGTCTCATCACACCCTGGAAAGGGCCAACTGTTATCCCACTGATGGAAATGAGGCTTAGCAGGTGGACTTTTCATTTAGTCACGACCCTGGTGATATCTCCAGTATCTGTCATTCATGTGCCGTTTCACCGTAACAGCAGCTAGTGTTCAGCATCTTCTAGTGGAGACAGTGGTAAGAGTCTGTGGGTGTCTGGAAATCACTGCAACACCCCTAAGATCCATGTCATTTTTTCCTCGCAAAAAGCACAGTTTACAGGATCCCAAGCAGTTGCTAGGAGAAAGAGTCCTCTTTATTCCCTGCCTTCTGTTATATTTTCACTGCACCACCCATACAAACCCCTCAGAATAATGCCAGAACTCAGGGACAAAGTATGCAGAAGTTAGTCCCCAGACATCCAGCTGTCCCGACTCAGGATTCATATTCTAAATATAGACCCTTCAGCCAGCCTCTTTCTTTGAACGTTGAAATATGACACCCCAGCAGGAAGTGCTTCATGTGAGAGGCCTCTGTGTGGGGGAAGGCCCCTCCAGGAGGTGAGCCAGCAAGCCCAGAGTGCCATAGAACTTGAACGGCTTTTCAGAACTCAATTGCGGAATAACCAACTTATGTTTTCCATCAAAGGGAACAATTCAGAAATTGATTACACAAACATTTAAAACTTTAGCAAAGTAAAAAACAAACAAACAAAAAAACCCCAAAAAACCCATAAGCATAGGATGTCAAACAGCTAATCTGTAATAATCTAGAAACTTTTGCATATCATTAATAATAAAATAATAAACAACCCCAAAAAAATGTGCCACAGACATTAATAGGTTTGTGGACAGAAAAGAAATACAAATAACTGATAAACATATGAAAAGATGCTCAATTTCAAAGAAATACAAATCAAAACAACCATGTTTTACGATGCTTCAGTTTGGAGTTCATCAAAATTGAGAAATTTGATGATATTGTTCACTGGTTAGTGGGGAAATGGGCATTTCCGCACTTTGTTGGAGGGAGATACTCTGACGCAATCTTTTTCAGGAGGGCAATTTGGCAAAAGCTATCAAACGATAAATATAATATCCCAAAATTCTTTGACCCAGCAATTCTATTCCTAGGAATTTAGCCAGCCTATATACCTTTACAGTTTCACAAAGATATATGAGGTCTACAATTAAGTTCACAAACTCATCCTAGAAAAAGTGCTACATACCTCATTGCTGAATATCACTACGGTCACCTCGAAGTACTCCCCTGGGGAAGCTATGAACTGATGCCAGAACCTAGTCCACCCTTCAAAGCAATTTTGGAATTCTTTCTGGAATGGCCATCAGAGCTGCCCTCGTACGTATTACCCTTGATGTCCTGAATGTCATCAAAACGTCTTCCTTTCAATATTTCCTTTATATTTAGGTAAAGAAAGAAGTCATTGGGGCCCAGATCAGGTGAGTAGGGAGGATGTTCCAATACAATTATTTGTTTATTGTCTAAAAATTCCCTCACAGACAGTACCCTGTGAGCTGGTGCATTGTCATGATGCAAAAGCCATGAATTGTTGGCGAGAAGTTCAGGTAGTTTTTATCTGACTTTTTCACGCAGCCTTTTCAGCACTTCCAAATAGTAAACTTGGTTAACTGTTTGTCCAGTTGGTACAAATTCATAATGAATAATCCCTCTGATATATAAAAAAAATTAGAACATCATTTTGACTCTTGATTTGGACTGAAGGAACGTCTTGGTCGCGAAGAATTGGCTGACTTCTGTTGTGCACTTTGACGCTTTGTTTCAGGGTCATATTGATACACCCGTGTTTCATCACCAGTGATAACACGGCCCAAAACATCACCTTACTTCTCCAAAAGGTCTTCGCAAACTTTGACTCTCCTTTGTTTTGTTCATCCATGAGCTCTTTTGGGACTATTTCTGTACACACCTTTCTCATGCCAAGATTTTCAGTTAAGATTTTTGTAACTATTTCTGTATCGACGTTTACTTGGTCTGCTATGCTTCTCACAGTCAGCTGACGATTTTGATGCACAATTCGACGAATTTTTGCAATGTTTTTGTCAGTTCTGCTTGTTACTGGTCACCCTGACCTCTTTTCATCAGTGACATGTTCTCTCCCCTCAGATAAACATTTAATCCATTTGTCCACTGCTATTTTCTTCATTGCGTTATCCCCATAAACTTGGGCTAACGTCCCTGATTTCACTTCCACTCTTGCCAAGTTTAACAAGGAATTTAATATTTACTTGTTGCTCTAATTCAAGCTCAGACATTTTCATGTTGGCACACAAAAACATGCAACAATAATGAACGCCACTCAGCAAGACACCGACACACATTGGCATGAACACAGCTGTGAGACACAGATATGCCAAGTTTATGAAACCTTACTGAGCTGTTTGTACAGTGCTGCCAATGTAAGCACACTGTGGCAAGTTCGTGAACTTAATTGTCATGCCTCGTAGACAGAGGGTGCCAAAAAAATGTATACACATTTTAAGAAAGGAAAGCTGTATTAAAACTGTAATACTCAATATATACCAATAACAAAAGATGAATACAAGTGACTTTTGACTTCTGCAATTACAAGAGGTGGTCAAAGTGGTTACCATCAGTGTCCAGACACTTCTGATTATGGTGAACTACTGCTTGAGTGACGTTGACCAAAGTGTCCACTTGTATACCAGCACCCCCGGTATATACTAGGATATCTATCACAGTGCTTGTAAAGGTTAAAAAAAAAAAAAAACTGAAGCAGCCTAAAATGTCCATCAATAAGGGAAAGATTAAATACATTATGTTAAATTTATACAATATAGTTGATTAAAAAATGATTTAGCTCTGTATATCTTGAAGGAAAGACACTTAGGGTATTTTATTATTTGCTGTTTAATTTCTGTAACTGCACACAACAAATTCCTCAAGAATATATTCTAGTATAAGATTCGAATGGGGGATACATTCCAAGACCCCCAGTGGATGCCTGAAACCTCAGATAGTACTGAACCGTATATATACTATGCTTTTTTTCCCTATACATACATACCTATGATAAAGTTTAATTTATAAATTAGGCATAGTAAGAGATTAACAATAACTAATAATAACTTAGGACAATGATAACAATGCACTGTAATACAAGTTATGTGGATGCAACCACTGTTAAGTAAAATATGGGTTACTTGAACACAAGCATAGTGACACTTGGACAGTTCATATGATAACCTAGAGGGCTACTAAGTGACTAATAGGCAGGGAGTGTATACAGCTCAAAAACACTGAACAAAGGGATGATTCATGTCCAGGGCAGGACACAGCAGGACAGCTCAAGATTTCATCACATTACTCAGAACAGTGCCCAATTTAAAACTTAGGAATTATTTATTTCTGAAATTTTCTATTTAATATTCTCGGACTATGTTTGACTGCAGGTAACTGAAACTGTGGAAAGCAAAACCAAGGATAAGGGGGGACTACTGTATGTATATATAGGGTTTGGTACTACTGGTGGTTTCAGGCATCCACGGGGGGGTCTTGGAATGTATTCCCCGCAAATAACAGGGAATTGCTGTATATTACTGCTTCAATTGCACACTTTTAATTGGTATAGCTTTTTAGGAAGTTTTGGTGTCTGGTGGGACAAATCTTGCATTGTATTACTTTTTCAACCTATTTTTGTATTTGCTTGGGCATTTCAAGTGAAGTTCCAAGTTTCATTTTTAAAAAATCCTGTTGAACTTTTATTAGGATTTGATTGATTTCATAAATTAACTTGGGGAATAATTAAAATAATAGTAATAAATTATTATTTTCATTCAGGGTCATGTAGTATTTTTAAAATTTATTCATATCTTTTTTTGGTCACTTTAGTAAAATTGTATAGTTTTCTTCATGTAGATTTTACATATTTCTTATTAGCTGTAGTCCCAGATATTTTACAGTTTTTGTTAACATGGTAAATGGTGTTTTTTTTTTGCAAATGATATTCTTTCTTCTTTTTTTAGGAAAATAATTTCAGTTTTTATAAAAATCATGCATACTTATTATAACAAAGCAATGCAAAGCAGTAAAGCACAAAGAAGAAAGATAAAATATCACTCAGATTCCATGAAATAATCATCAAACTCAAAAACCAGTTAAACTTCCTCAAACATTATATGTTCTTTAGATCCGAACACTTCATTGTATATATATATATATCATGAAGATAGATATCCTAGCATATACCGGGGGTGCTGGTATACAAGTGGACACTTTGGTCAACGTCACTCAAGCAGTAGTTCACCGTAATCAGAAGTGTCTGGACGCTGATGGTAACCACTTTGACCACCTCTTGTAATTGCAGAAGTCAAAAGTCACTTGTATTCATCTTTTGTTATTGGTATATATTGAGTGTTACAATTTTAATACAGCTTTCCTTTCTTAAAATATGCATACATTATATATATATATATATATATATATATATATATATATATATATATTTGTGTGTGTGTGTGTGTATCTCCTTATTTCCTTTCATTTTTTTCTTTTTCATCTCCAGTCAATGTGATTATCTCAAGCCCTTCTTCTGTCCGTAATACAATTTTTAGCCATGTTTTTCTATTTCAGCTATTTATAATTTATTATTTCTATGATAATATTATTTGGGCCTAATTGGTTCCTTAGTTTACAATCTTTCTTTTTGTCTAATTCTGCTTATCATCTCATCTTTGAGCTCTTGTTTTATTAAGCCCACATTTTTATTAAGTTGTCTTATAGCTTAAAGTACTTGTTGGAAATTCCTTCCTGTGCTTTGTGGTGTGTTTCCTTCTTATTTAGGTTCTTTGTCTTTTGCATGCTCTATCTTATACAGAGCCTCATGGCAAGACTGAGAACCCAGACGCACTGCACCACTATGCTCAGCTCTGGAATCTCATGTTTCTTTACTTGCTTGTGAGTTTGTCTGTTTGTTTGGTTTTCTGTCTATCTTTTTGATTATTAAAGTTTATTGGGGTGACAATTGTTAGTAAAGTTACATAGGTTTCAAGTGTACAATTCTGTAATACGTCATCTATAGATGAGAGTAAAAGGGATCAAATACATGGTGACGGAAGGAGAACTGACTCTGGGTGGTGAATGCACAATGTGATATATAGATGACGTATTACAGAATTGCTTGTGACTTTTTGAAGTTTGTATATTTGGGATGTGCCCCATTCCTTTGTCTGTTTGCTGCTCATGACCCCGCACTCCATCCCCACTTGCTTTGTATTCCTTTTTTTTTTTTTTTTTTGCATTTTGTTAACATTAGGAGACATTCTGTAAGGCAATGTCTTTTCCTCTATTCTAACACAGAAGCTTCTTCTAATCCATTTTCCAGTTAGTTGCTCATTGCTGGTGTAAGATAAGGCTATAATTTTTGTACGACACCCTAATGAATCTAATAGACTAATAGTCTAATAGAGTAATAGACTAAGACTAATAGTCTAATAGAGTAATAGACTAAGACTAATAGACTAACAGACTAATGTCTAATAGTCTAATAGACACCCTAATGTACTAATAGAATTATTAGTTCTATTATAAAAGTTTGTCCTCTGATTACGATTTTAAAGAGACAATTACATTGTAAATGACAGTTTAGTATTTTCTTTTCTGACATTTTAGCTTATGCACACTCCTTTTTGGCTTTTGCACAAAACAAGAACTTCAGAATACTGTTTAATAGCAAGGATAATGATATGGGAGCCCCCACACTATAGAAATTTTAAGTCTCCTTTTGAAGTAGGAATATTTTTCTGTGAGTCCCCAAATGATGTAAATGATGTTGGATCTGCTAGCAGTTTCTAGGTGTGGGCTGGGATCGTGTCTTGTGAAGCCGAAGAATGGATATGCGGACCAGGCAGAGGCAAAAGTTTTAAAAAGAGGATAGTTTATTAGAGGCAGGAGAAGAGGTTGTAGCTCCCGAGCGTGGGAGGGGGGTCCCCAATGGGGGTGCCCAGTGACTGAGGCAAAAGTTCTTACTTTTATACCTTCCCTTGCCTGCTTGGGGAAGGGGGCCTTCTAATTGAATCCATCAAACAGGTTTGTCCATCCTGAAGGGATTAATGACCCAACCCATTCCTATCTATCAGATCTGCTCCTTTGTCCGGCCAGAAGGGATTTGAGATTATCTATTAACCTCAAGGCATATTCTCATGTCCTTGTCCGGAAAGTGAAGGAGACATTCCAGCATATGGCTGCTTTTTTGTTCATTCCACCAGGGACCCCCCTGTCTTACCTAGCCAACATACTAACTATCCTGTCTCACTGTCTCACTGTTTCTTAGCTTCTTAGCCCCTGGCTTTGATTCCTCTTCTAATCAGTTTCTGAATCCTAGACTAAAGATTGCTCCTAGCCTGAATCACAGACTGTCTCTCACCCCTGCTTCAGGTAACTACTTAAAAGCCTGTGACTGCCCAACATCCTCCAAGCTATTCCGGACCTAACTCTTGGATAATTCCATCCCAGAGACCAAATAGCTTTTAACATTCCCCCAGGCCAGTATATTTATTGATTGTAATCATTGAAGCCTAATGTTCTTTCCAACCCATTCTGGGCCCGGCTTCTGGACAACTGATGCCACCTGAATGACTGGTTGAATGGTCACAGGCACTATGGAGCCAACGGATTTATTAATTAAAATCTGTTTTTCCTCATTTAGGGGCCTATCGTCTGGGGATACAGGATATACCCCAGCAAGATTGCCAGTCCCAATCAAAGAAGCCAGCACGGTCTTCCAGGCGGATCTCGAGACCCCTTCCTCTCATCTAAGATCAGATAGGGTGAAAGTTCCTTGAATCCCAATAGGTAAGGACAGCTCTACGCCCCTGCCCAGCAGGAAGCAGATACAGAAGAAAAGACCTGTCCCTCAACTTTCCATAGAGATTTTATGGGGATCAGGCCTCTAAAGAGGAAAACAAGCCAGGCAGTTAGAGATAGGCATCGGGTCTTTGCATTACTGCCCAAAAGATCTCCCCTCTCTGTACAAAACTTCCCCTTTTCATTGTAAACAAATGGGTACAAGATATCCAACTAGATTAAACCGGCCACTCACACCTGTGCAGTCTAAAAAGGTGAGGTAACAGCCTCTTGTCAATCACAGGCATCAATCAAGTGGTCCCACGCCTGCAAAGGAACAGCCCACTCTAGAGAAAAAGGGATAAAACCTCCAAATCCTCACCAGTCAGGCCCTTTTTCTGAGCCTGGGCCCTTGGCCCTTTGGCCTTTGAGCCTTTTGAGCCTCTTCTTTAGCTTGGCCTGCTCCAAACTCTTTGGAGTGTACTTTTTCTCCTAATAATGCCACGTTGGGCCCTTGAGCCATTCTTTTCTAATAAACTGCTTTTTCACTACTTTACCTCGGTAGCTCGTTCAATTCTTTGCTCGAGAAGCCAAGAACCTGGATACCGCGCCGAGGAGGGCCCACCCTCCCGTAACAGTAATAACAGAGTCTAGCTCCTGACTATAATAGAAATGCTAAGTGTTTCATCATTAAGTACAATGTTTCCCAAAATCTCTGGCACAAACTTTGCCAAGTTAAGGAAACTTCCTCTATTCCTAGAATGCTAAGTGTTGTTATCAGGAATGGATGTTTTATTTCAACAAATGATTTTAGGGTACCTATTAGGATGATCATATTTTAATATGATTTTAACATTATTTTAATATAATGGATAACAATAAAACTGAACCATACTTGAATTCTTGGTATAAATCTCACATGATTTTTTAATACACTGCTGGATTTCAATTTGCTAATATTTGATTTTTTATTTTTGCGCATGTTCATTGATGAGATCAGTTTATAGTTTTTTGGGCACCATGTTTTTCCAAGTTTTGGTATTAGGATTATATTAACCATGTAAAATGAATTGTGAAGTTTTCTATGTTCTGGAAATAGTTTACATAACAAGAGAATTTTCTGTTCCTTGGAAGGACTTTGCTAAAAAACCATTTGAAAATGGTAATTGTCTTTTCCCCCTTTTATTTGTTTTTTAAGCAGTAGATCTTTATCTTTTGAGATTCTTCATTGGTTGTTGGTTTATTCAGGTTTACTACGTCTGCTGAAGCCCATTTTGATAACTTATATATTCTTAATGTATGTCCATTTTGTCTGAAATTTCAAACTTAGTGGTAAAAAAAATGTGACTTGTATTTTCCTATATTTTTCCCAAATGTCTTCTATATTTATAATCATGATTCTTAGTGTTGTTTATTTTCCCTTTTTTCTTGATCAAATTTGCAATTTTTTCTCACAGAACAAGTTAAGGTTTTATTGATCAAGTGTACTGTGACTTTTTTGTTTATTGTCTTGTTTTCAGTGATTTTTTTTGTTTTTATCTTATTTTTTCCTTGTATTTTCTTTGGATTCAGTTTATTACTCTTTTTCTATATTCTTTTTCTAAATTAATTTATTTTCCAATTACAGCTGACATACAATATTATATTATATTCTTGGTTTGTGCACTAAGTTCATTTATCTTAAATTTTTCTTGTTTTCTAATATATATTTGAGTCTATAAATTACCCTTTTACATCTGGTGTTCTCATTTTCAGTCTTGCCTACATAATGTGAAGTGATAATTTTTATTTCCGCTTTAACCCAAGAGTCATTTAGAAAAGTCATTTTTCATTTTGGATTAGTGGGAGTTCCTTGTATTAATGTCTAATTTTATTTCATCACATCATGTCACCTCCACTTCAAGGCTTTCCTTACTCATGCAACGTAAAATATCCCTCCAGCCTCTATAGCATCATCCAGTTTAATTTCCATTGAAGGACCTATCACTTGTTTATTTCTTTAGTGTTTGATTCCTTTCCCTAGGGTGTAAGCTCCTTGGGAACAGAGACATTGTCTTTTATTCACCACCACATTTTCAGTACCTAAAATAGGTCTGGAATATAGTAGACACAATAAATATTTGCTGAATGAATAAATTATGGTCAATGAATGTAAACTCTATGATTATTTTTGCTACTTTTTTTTTTTTTAGAAATTGGTGGGATTCAACTGTTAAATGAGCATGTTTTAGTATATGGACAGATTTTGTAAATCAAGTGCATTTGAAAAAAATATTATTTTCTGCTGTGTGCAAAGTTGTTTATATTAGAGAGATTAGTTAAAGCTCATTGATTGTGCAATCCAAATCTTCTATGTACTTGCTAATCTGTAGATTACTAAAAGAGGTATGGTAAGCCTTCCACTATAATTGTGGATGTAACAATTTTTCCTTATATTAATATCATGTTTTGCATTGCATATCTTAAAGCTATATCATTAAATACACAAAGATTATAATCTTCTATGTTTTTTAGGCAATATGACCATACTTATTAAATATTCCTCTTTGTCCCTGTAAGTCCTTTATATCTGAAAATTTCTCCTGCCTTATATTGATAATGCTACATTTGCTTTGCTTTTATTATTTTTTCGCCTGGTTTATCTCTTTACTTAATACAATATAGAGAGGGATTTTTGTTTTTATCTTTAACACAATCAGAGAATCTCTGTCTCTTTTTAAGTGACTTCAACCGGTTCACCCAGGAAGTGTCATATGTTTGGATTTACTCCTGTCACCTGTTTTCACATTTTCTATTTACCATGTTTTTTGTTCCTGTCCCACACACATACACATTTCATGTTTTATGTTGGATCAATTAATTTGATCTATAGTGCTCTGGAGGTTATTACATTCTGTTTTTATTCCACCACCTTTGTCAGTCCTGATAACTTTTTCTTTTGCAGATACTCACTAAGAAGTCTTGATTTCCACTATTTGTTCTCCCTAAATCTGGTAGCCTATTCAATATCACCTCTTTCTGAGGGACCACTGCCTCTCTCATGTTCCTAGATAAAAGTGAAGACCTTCACTTTTTTTACTTTTGCACCAGAAATAACCACCAAATCCATAAGGTTTCTAGCATAAAACACAGGGAATTATCTTCATGACCTTGGGATAGGCAACGATGTCTTGAACAGGATACAAAAAGCATCAATCCTAAAAGAAAACTGGACTGTATCAAAATTTAAATTTTCTGTTCATCCATTATTAACAAAATGAGTAGACAAGCCACTGACTTGGAAAATATATATATGTGGTACATATATCTGGCAAAGGACTTGCATCCAGCATATATGAAGTATTCCTACAGATCAACAACCAGAAGAAAGATAGCCAATCCTCAATATCTTTAGTAATCAGGGAAATGCAAATCGAAACCACAATGAGATAGGTATCACCATATACCAATTAGAATGGCTAAAACCAAAGGCTAATAATACCAAGTGTTGGTGAGAATGGAGAAACCAGAACTACTTTTTTTCTTTAAATTAAAGTTTATTGGGATGAAAATTGTTAGTAAAGTTACATAGATTTCAGGTATACCGTTCTGTAATACATTATCTATATCTCACATAGTGTGTTCACCACCCAGAGTCAGTTCTCTTTCCATTACCATATATTAGACCCCGTTTATCCTGTTGTAGAGCCCCACTCCCCCCTCCCCCCTTACCCTCTGGTAACCTCTAAACTATTGTCTATGTCTATGAGCTTTTGTTCTTTGTCTTGTTCAGTTGTCTTGTCTCAGTTGTTTGTCTTGTTCTTTTGTTGTTTTCGGTTTATATAACACATATCAGTAAAATCATATGGAAACCAGAACTTTAATACAGTACATTACATTACATCCATTGAGGGTGTAAAAGTGTACAGCTACTTTGGGGAACTTTTTCACAGTGTCTTTAAAAGTTTAGCATTCACTTACCATACAACCAGCTGTTTCATTTCTGGGTAATTAGCCAAGAAAAATGAAAATACATATCCACACAAAGACTTATACATGAATGCTTATATCAGCTTAATTCATCATAGCCTAAAACAGGAAACAAGTGAAAGGATAAACAAATTGTTGTACATATATACAATAGAATACTATTCAGCAATAAAAAGTAATGAAATACTGATACATGAAACAACATGGATGAATCTCAGAAGTAGTATGCTGAAGGAAGAAGCCAAACACAAAGGAGTATTGTAGAATTCTATTTATATGAAATCCAAGAACAAATAAAAGTTATTTGAGATGATAAAAATAAGAAAGTGGTTGTCTCGGGAATAGAGGGAAATTAACTGAAAAAAGTTTCAAGAAACCTTTCTGGGATGATGGGAAAGTTCTATATTTTGTTCTGTATGGTGGTTACATAGGTATATACAATTGTTAAAACTCTTCACAGTGAACATTTAAGATATGTGTGATACATTGCATGTAAATTACACCTCAGCACACCCTAATTCTTTTTCCAGAGAGAGTTACTTTATTAGTTTGGGTATGTCATAACAGACCTTTCTCTGTGGATTACATACACATACAAGGTCAGACAATTAAGTTCACGAACTCATCCTAGAAAAAGTGCTACATACCTCATTGCTGAATATCACTATGGTCACCTTCTAAGTACTCCCCTTGGGAAGCTATGCACCAATGCCAGTGCCTATTCCACCCTTCAAAGCAATTTTGGAACTCTTTTTCTGGAATGGCCATCAGAGCTCTTGTTGTATTACCCTTGATGTCCTGAATGTCACCAAAATGTCTTCCTTTCAATACTTCCTTTATCTTCGGGTAAAGAAAGAAGTCATTGGGGACCAGATCAGGTGAGTAGGGAGGGTATTCTAATATTTGTTTACTGGCTAAAAACTCCCTCACAGACAGTCCTCTGTGAGCTGGTGCATTGTCATGATGCAAGAGCCATGAATTGTTGGCGAAAATTTAAGGTCGTCTAACTTTTGCACACAGCCTTTTCAGCACTTCCAAATAGTAAACTTGGTTAACTGTTTGTCCAGTTGGTACAAATTCATAATGAATAATCCCTCTGATACAAAAAAAAAAATATATTAGCAGCATCGTTGCAATAAGTTCATGAACTTAATTGTCAGACCTTGTATACGTACCTATATGTTTCACAACTTGATGTTTTTTCACTTATCAACATAACTTGGAGCTTTTTCCATGTCAGTAAGTGTGGATCTTTTAAACTGTTGTATTATATTCTACAGTGTGGTTATACTATAGTTTATTTAGCCATTCCTCTACTAAAGGTTGTCTTTAATTTTTAGCAGTAACAAACAATGCTGCAAAAATTATCTTTGAAAATGTTGCCAATGAGAAAACTGAGACGTGGTATACCAGTGTCATAGACGACATTTTGCTATTAAGTATTGAGGTTGTATATCCGTTCACATGTTTATCGGTCATTTGTAGCCCTGTGAATTGCCTAACATCCTTTTCCTATTTTCCTGTTGTATTATCTTTATCTTATTAGTTTTGCAGAAGGCTTGCATTTAGTGTGGATAGCATTTGTTTCTCTGTTTTGTATGTTGCAAATATTTCCTTCTACTCTGCAGCTAATTTTAATATTATCTATCTGATCTTTCCATATACTGAATTTTTTTCAATTTTGATGCAGTTAAATGCATCAATCTTTTCATCTATAGCTTTTTTCTTCTTCAACTGAAGCATATGAAAAATACTCCCATATATTGTTATAATACTATTATAAGTTTTTTTTTATTTTAAACTTGAGTTCCATTTGGCATTAGCTAGGTCTCTGACGTTATATTTTTTACAGATGGATATGCAGATTCCCAAAAGCATTTATTAAAGAGTTTATCCTTTCCCCAATGATTTGAAGTACAATTACCACACACTAAATTCCCCGATATACTTGTATCTATATGAGAATATATAACTTAAACACAAGAATTGTGTTGTACATACTATTCTGTACTATGTATTCCTCATTTGGCACTATTCGATCAAACTAATTCTTTTATAAATGACACAAAATTAAAACTGAACAAAACCAATGTAGAGCATTCTCAGTAACAATTAGTCTCATTAAAGAAAAATAGGCATTTTTCTGCCAGTCCAGCAGGAACTATATTTCAGGTAATCAAATAGTCTAATTAATGAAGAAAACACTTCCTTTTAGATTAGATGAATGTTAACCAAGACGCATAGAAGAAAGATGATCCCCAATGAAATAATTGATTCAAGCAAGGATCATTGATAGATGCTTAAATCATGAGATGCTAGTCATGGGGGCAAAACATAACTTTACAATCGAGGAATTATATCATTGCCAGCTTAAGCCAGCTTCTTGAGATAGATACTTTGACATTTTTAAAGTCAGGTTTGTTGAGATAAAATTAATTTTTTTAGATGTAAATATGACCCAGCAATCCCTCTCCTGGGTATCTACCCAAAAAAATCTGAAAACTTTTATCCATAAAGATATATGTGCTCTGATGTTCACTGCAGCTTTATTTATGGTGGCCAAGACATGGAAACAACCGAAGTGTCCTTCGAGAGATGATTGGATAAAGAATATGTGGTCTATATACGCAATGGAATACTACTTTGCCATAAGGAAAGATGAAATAGTGCCATTTGCGACAACATGGATGGATCTTGAGATTATTATGCCAAGCGAAATAAGTCAGACAGAAAAAGTTGAGAACCATATTATTTCACTGATATGTGGCATATAAACAACAAAAGAACAGGACAAACAAATGAGAAACAAAAACTCATAGACACAGACAATAGTTTAGTGGTTACCAGAGGGTAAGGGGGGAGGGGGTGGTGGAGGAGGGTAAAGGGGATCAAATATATGATGATGGAAGGAGAACTGACTCTGGGTGGTGAACACACAATGTGATATATAGATGATGTATTACAGAATTACACACCTGAAACCTATGTAACTTTACTAACCATTGTCACCCCAATAAAGTTTAATTTAAAAAAAAAGTTTTATGAGTTTTGACAAATGTATGCAGTCATGTAATTACCACTACAATCAAGATATAGAATACTGTGATCATTCCCAAAAGTTCCTTCGTGCCATTTATAGTCAAATCTCAGCCTCCAGAAGCCACTGATCTGATTTCTGTCCCTCTAGTTTTGCTTTTTGCAGAATGCCATATAAATGAAATCAGCCTTTTGTACTGAGTTTCATTGAACATAGTGCTTTTGAGCTTCATCCATGTTATTTGTGTTAATAGCTCAATCTTTCTATTGCTGAGTAGTACTCCACTGTATATATGTAGCACAATTTATCTACCCATTCAGTAGTTGATGGACATCTGGGTTGCTTCCAGGTTGAGCTAATTACCAACGAAGTTACTATAAATATTTTCATACAAGTCTTTGTTTGGACTTGTGTTTTTAACTTCTCCTTGGGTAAATACTTAAGAGTAGGATTGTTGAGCCATATGGTAAGGGTATGTTTAACTCTCTATATATTTAAAAAAAAAACAAACTGTTTTCCAAAGTGGCTGTACTATTTTACATTCCTACCAGAATTATACAGAAGTTCCAGTTACTCCAATCCTCACTTGCACTGGATATTGTCATTTTTTTAAGCCACTGTAATCTTTTGCCCATATTTTTAAATTGGGCTGTTTGTTTTCTTATTATTAAATTGTTAGAATTCTTTATATATGTTGAATACAAGTTCGGAATTATATTAGCTATGTTGATTTCAAATATTTTATTATTATCTGTTGTTTGACTTTTCATTTCTTAACAGCGTCTTACAAACAGCAGCAGTTTTTACTTTTGATATATCCTATTTATCTATTTATTGATTAAAGCACATACTCTTTGTGTCCTATTAAAAAAATTTTTGCCTGACATAATATTACAGAGTTTCTATTATGTTTCATACCAGACATTTTACAGTTTTAACCCTTACATTTAGACAGATCATATGTTTTAGGTTAATTTTTTATAAGGTGTGAGGTTCATTTTTTTCCATATGGGTGTCCAAATCTTCCAGCATCATTTATTGAAAAGGCTATTCTTTTTCCACTGAATTACCTTGCCACCTTTGCTGAAAATCAATTAACCATATGTGTGGGTCTGTTTCTGGACTCTTTATTCTGTTTCATTGATCTACATATCAATGAAAGAGTGCACAAACCATAAATGTATATCTTGAGAACTTTTCACAAAAAGAACATATTTGTGTGGCCAGGACCCAGACCAGGAAAGAGAACATTAACAGCATCCCTGAAGCCCCACTTGGGGCTTCACACTCTTTTGATGATTGTACTTTATAGTAAGTCTCAAAAGCAGGTAGTATGAGTCCTTCAAGTTTGTTCTTTCTCAAAGTTGTTTTTCAGCTGTTCTAAGTTCTCTTTTTTCCATGTAAATTTTTAAATCAGCTTGTCAATTTCTAATCCAAAAAATGGCCTGCTGGGATTTTGCACCCCACAAATTCAGATATGTCATAATTTCATTAAAGCGCAATTCAAAATATTTTATAATTTACATTTTTATTTCTTCTTTGACTCATAGGTTATTTGAAATTGCATTTCATAATTTCAGAACATGTAACAATTTCCAGTTTATTTATTACTTTTTAGCTTAATTTCACAATGGTCAGAGTACATACTCTGTGTTATTTCAATCTTTACAGTTTGTTAACTTGCTTTATGCCCTTCGTGTAGCAAATTTTGTAGATGTTCCATTTGTATCTAAAAAAAACGTATATCCTGAAGTTTTAGAGTGCAGGGTTCTACATTTGTTGATTATGTTAAGATGATTAATTATGCTACTCAAATATTTTATATTCTTACTGATCTTATCTATTATGTTATCAATACTGAGAGAGGTCAGTTAAAAATCTCCCATTATTCTTATACAATGGAATACTATACAGCAATAAAAACGAACAGACTGCAACCACATGGATGACTCTCACAAATATAATATTGAGTGAAAGAAGACAGACACAATATAGTACGTAGTACATGATTTCATTTAGGTAAAATTCAAAAACATGCAAAACTAATATATATTTTTAGAAGTCCAAGTAATGGTTAATCTTGGTAGGGGGAGAGGCTTTAGTGACTGGAGGGGGACACAGGTGGGGCTTCAGGGATGCTGTTAATGTTCTCTTTCCTGATCTGGGTCCTGGTCACACAAATATGTTCTTTTTGTGAAAAGTTCTCAAGATATACATTTATGGTTTGCACTTTTCTGTCATATTTCCAAAGGCTTGCTTTAAAAAAGTCAACCTCAGTAGTGATCAAGATCTGCAAATTCAAGCAACAATGAAATATTATATTTTCTTACCAGAATTACAATTCTCAGTTTTTGTGTAGAGGAAGAGAAACGGATAGTCTTTTGCATGATTGTCAGGAGTATAAACTAGTATAATTTTTGAATGGCAGTAGGAAAATGTGTATTGGAAAGTTTTTAAAGTGCATATGCCTTTGAAGCCAATAATTTAATTTCTGGGAAAGCATCCCAAGGAAGTGATAAGACAAATGCACAAAGATGTATCTACAAAAGTTCTGATTGCAATGTTGTTTATAATTCTATAATTCTAAACTACTTGAATATCCAATAGGGGATGGGTTAAATAAATCATGATACTTTTATATAATAGACTACAGTGCAGCCTTTAAAAACTATAACAGAAAAACATATTTTACATGAAAAGATAATTATGATATACATTACTTAAAAATAGGCAACAAGACCGTACGTATATTATGGTTTATTTTTTATTCAAATACATATACACATATACACAAATATACCAGGAAAAACTTTAGATAGATAGATATATACTAAAATGTCAACAATGGCTTTCTCTGAGTAGTAGGGATTGAAATTATGGGGTTATTTTCTCCTATTTCCCTTTTCCCCCCAATTTTATTCTGTGTATGCTTGTATAATAAAAATAGCTTTAAAAACTCTTCCAGTATGACTGTGGATTTTTCAATTTATCTTTAGATGCTACCACATTTTGCTTATTATATTTTGAAACTGTATTATTAGATGCATACAGATTTAGAATTATTTTATCTTCCTGGTAAATTGGCCCTTTTATCATTATGAAATGTCTCTTTTTGTCTTTATTAATACTCTTTACTTTAAAATCTATTTTATCTGATATTGCTATAGTTATATCAGATTTCTTTTGTTAATATTTACATGGTATCTCTTTTTTCATCTTTTTATTTTCAGCCTTCTTCTAAGCAACATATAGGTTTTGTTTGTTTGTTTATTTTAAATCCAGTGATAAGGTTTGTCTTTTAATTGGAATATTTAGGCTGTTTATCTGTAATGTAATTATTGGTATATTTGAGCTAAAATCTATCATTACTATTTGCTTTCTATTTGCTTTGCCTATTCCGTATTGCTTTTTTTTCTTTTCTCTTGCCCTCTTTTGGGTTGCTTGATGATTGTTTTAGAGTTCTATTTTCCCACTCTATTACCTTGTAAATTATACGTTCTATTACTATTCTGGTAGTGTTTACCTTGGAGATTACAAAATGCATCCTAGACATTATTAAACTCTATATAAATATTGTCCAACATAGAGTGCACCTGAGTAAATATTAGATCCCTTGCCTGCATTCCCCACTCCTATCTGTGGTTCCAAAGCTCTATACATCACTGCCTTGGAAACGTAGTGATGTCAGTCCTATACCTCCCTTTCCTCATATCAACAAGAGAAGTTGATGAAGTGGTACCCATATATTTCTGTCATTTCTTAATATATGTGCACCATTGCAAGCAAATGTAACACAGCCAGATCCTGATCCCTAGAAGTCCTACATCTAAAAAGGAGAAGCAATGTGGTAAATTGGGTAGTTATGCATATTAAAGCCAGGGTAAGAACCCAAGGCGGATAGAACTTGGAAACGTTTTATCTCTCCACCTATCTTCATTACAACGGGCATAATTTGATATTCTCAAACCTACCAATAGATGTCAGCAAATCTTAGAAAGGGATGAGCTGTTAAATTTGTGGGATTGTGGGTGTTTATCACCATTCTGTCTGTTTTAATGTATTTTCTAAATGTTCTGCAAAGAACATGTATCATTTAAATTCTAGGAAAAATAAAATTAATGTTACCTATAGCAGAAACTTAATAATGGTGAGCACCGTACCTATTCCTCTGTTATAGAGCAAAATAAGTTATCACTGCCAAGCTCTCACTGAGTCTTACTTCTGTAACCCCAGTATTTTTTCCTAAACACAAGACTGATTCTAACCCTCCCTGAGATTCAGTTTCCATGTCTTTAAAATGAGAATAGCAATTCTTCCTCAAAGAGTTGATCTAAGTATGTAATGCCACCATGTGTCTACAAGGGCTGAACTCTGTGCAAATCAATCCCCACACAGTTAAACAGGCACACAGGGAACACAAGTGCCCCTTGAGAGATAAGCGCATGGTGCAGGTTACCTAGAACAGAGAGCACTTAGAAGACAGGGCTAGAAATGTAGTCTGGATTCACAGGGTGGGGAATGCAAGCTGGGAAAAGGAGTTTGCAGTTCTCTTGGTAAGTAGTGGATTGCTTCTGAAGGTGTTTGTGTGATGATATCAGAGCCACCTTTGGGGAAACTGCTCTGGGTAGCTGTGTGTCAAGTGGCCTGGAGAGAGGCAGGTGGAAGGTTTGAGAAGCCATTACAGGGAAATGGTACTTGGGGGGCTTAAACCATCTGCTCTCTCCCCAAGGGACACTCTCTACAGCGTGGACAGGTCAGCAAACCATGATGAAGAGAGAGGGAGAAAGAGAGGGAAAAGATGATGAATACAGTGTATATAAAAGTGAATTGAAAGGACATAAAAAGAAGCCACCTGGAGCCTGGTAGGAGGGGAGGAGATGTGGAATGTGCTGGTCCCACATTGCACATGACCATTAAAAATTGGGAATGATATCTCATATGTGGAGGGCCTCCCCAGAGGAGTGAAGGGTTCCCAGGATTTCAGTGCCAGAGCGAGAAGTCTCTACAACTTCTGGCTGTGAAAAGTAGTGGAGATTGTGGCTGAGTGAGACAGGGTGATTGCAGTCCCAGATGCTCCTCTGGAAGGACTTACTCGCTGACAGATTCACTCACTCTGAGCTTCAGAGCTGGGACTGCACCTGGAAAGGCTTCAGGGACATACGAGGAGGAACTGAGTTGTCTGGCTGCAGGGCTAGGGCTGGAGGGGTAGCTTTCTCCCAGATGAATGAGCTGGAGGAAGCCATTGTTTCTTTGTTGAGCCCTCCCCACTCCCTGCATGCAAACGCACGGGGCCACCATATTTGAGTTTCTGTGGGAACAGAGTCCCAGAGAGCAGTTTCCAGGCTCTTGGCCTCACGTGGAAAGGTGCTGGCTCGGGTAGTAGATGTCCATCAGCTGTGACTAGTTGGCCATCAGCTGTTACTGGATAGCTGTTAGCTAACTGATATAACTGCTGATATAACTGCTGCATTTATATCAACTAAACTAGAATTTGGCTTTCTCTCTGTTAATAGCAATTTTCTTAGGTTATTGGTCTGCTTTTTTACTGAAGTATAATCGACATACAATATTATATTAGTTTCAGGTGAACCACATAGTGATTCAACCTTTATATACATTATGAAATGATCACCACAGTAAGTCTAGTAATCACCTAAGTTCTTGGCCTTTAGCCTTTAGCAAGAATCTTATTAGCCAGATTAGCAATAATCCCCCTACCATTGATGTAATCTTAGTAATTTTCTATCCACCGATCCCCCTTACTCTGCTCATTGGCTGTAAATCCACAGCTGTCTTTGCTGTATTCAGAGTTGAGTTCAATCTCTCTCCCCTATTGCAATAGTCTCTCCCTTATTATAGCAATAATCTCAAATAAAGTCTTTCTTACCATTTCAACAAGTGTTAGGGATATTTTTTCTTTGATACTTCTTCCAAATTTACTGATGACAAACTTATTAATAATTTCCTCATAGCTAAATTTTTCTTTTCCTTGGTTCTTTCACCCTGCTGGTGCCCTAAGTATGTGTTTAGTCTGCCTACTGGGGAACCTAACACTGTCCATTCCCACTCTTTAATTCAGGCTATCATCACTTATTGCCAAAGCAACATGTTTCCTATGATCTTGAGTCATTTGCATATGTTGTTTCTTCTACCTGGAATCCCCTTGTCTGTCCTCCACATTTGATGAACTTCTGCTATCCTTCAAATCTCTTCTTAGGCATAATTTACTTTGGGAAACCCAATGGTGTACCAGAGTTAGCTTGTCCTGACTTTCAAGAGCCTATTATGCACATCTCTTCCCAACTCTGTTTTCAGTTATATCAAGTTGGTAGCTTGGAATTGGCCATGACAGAAGCATTTATACAATGAAAATCAGCAAACACTACAAATCGAGGCTTTCAATTTTTTTCAGAGAACTGATTGTTAAACATTTACCAGCATATCTACCTCTTCCCCACCTATCCCAAATTTGGGTTAGATGGTTCTGCTATATGGGCTCTGATAATACCCTAACACTCATCACTACATACTGTAGGTTACATGTCTGTCTCTCCCTCTAGGCTGAAATTGTCTTGAGGGTAGAGATACTATATATCTAGAATCTTATCCAGTATCTGGGTCACAGAAGGTACTAATTAGTGCTAGTATTCTTTGACAGAGTGGTTATATGAATGAATGACTGTAATGCATGCTTATTAAACACTTGCCAACCCTGGGAGAAATATTATCAGAGAAGACAGTTCCTGGCTGCCATCTGCAGTGATCACCTATTTGCATGAAAAGCATGGAATGAGAGCAAGGAGAGTGAGTTGGATACTCTCCATGGCCTGTGCCATCAAGCTGTGACTTGATGCAAATATATAACCTACACCACAGGTATAGGTCTGTTCTGAAGAATGGACCATGATATCCATAGTCCAGAGCTCCATCCCTCTCCTCCCTATCAAGCAGCAGAAATGGCTGTAGTGTTTGTCTTTTGGATTCACTCTCTTCTTGGCTGCCATTGTTCGTTAGCCACCACTTATGGTTAACATCAATGGCTTGCAATAGCATGCAGATCCAATAATACCTGACATAGAAGATTTCCCAACCCATTCACAAAGAGAAGATAGAAATGGTACCATAAGCAGAGTTCTAGTGTAGAGGAGAACCTCTTTAAAACAGCTTATGAGTTCCAACTCAGCTAGCTATCCTTGATCTACGACTACAAATTCCTGGATAGCTAGAAGCACCCCTGGGGATTTCAAGAATATTTATAGAGGAATACTCCATAATCTTCCTACTCAAACTATGATCCAAGATCAAGTGGCATCAGAATCACCTGAGAGCTTGTTAGAAATTCAGAATTTTAGGTCCCACTCTAGACCCACTGAATTAGAGTCAGCATTTCAAACAGATTCCCCAAGTGATCTACATACACATTTAAGTTTGAGAAGCACTGGTCTATAATCTTCTCAAACAGGCCCTTAAAGCCATGGAGTTTAGGGTGTTAATGCTAATGGCACTTCATAATGATAAATACTATTTAAGTATCATGAAAATATTTACATTCATTTTGTCATTGAATCAAAAAACAACTCTACAACTTAGCCAATTAAAATCAACCTGACCCTGAAGCTTGAAATCTCACCATCTGAAATAGGAAGCATCTTCATAAATGCAGGCTTGGAAGTTAAATAAAGCCTGGATTTGAGTCTTCCTTTTTCCACTCACTGGTTGAGTAATCCTTAAAGAACTACTTAACATTTCTAAATATCTGTTTCTTTATCTGTAAAATGGTGATAATAGTACTTTATTTTTAGAATGGTGGTGAGAAATAAATGAGAATACCTATATAAAGTGTCTGGCATGTGGTAGTTGCTCATGAAATATGTTTCCTCCCTCCCTGCTACCTCCTTTCTGAAAAGAAATTAATATGGAATGAAACAAACAGCCCAACCATGCCATGGAAAGCCTTTGGAAATTTAAGTGCAAAAAGGAAAATAAACACTATTTTGTACATGATGTGATAAGTTCAATACCATTTATGTGTAGTACAGTTGAATTTGTCTAATGGAACTAGGGTTGAAAGAAAAACCATTACATTCTTTTCAAATGAATTGCTGAGATTTCCTTTCAGTTTCTGAACTATGCAGGTTACTATTAGAGATGCATATTGTATTCATCCATGCTCTCTGGGAAGCAGATTTTGGCCTGATGTCTTTATCAAAATACAGACACAAAACACAGACAGACAAAAAGGAGTAAATACTGAGTACCCAGTGGACAATGCAGCTCCTAGACAGCCTTTCCCAATCCAGGACCACCACCATTACAGCTTCTCTTTACATTTGTTTCCTCATCTGATTGTTCTCTGACACACACACCCCCACTTTCCACCCTGCTCTATAAATACCAGGAGTAACTTTGTCAGGGTTTTGTTGTTGCTGCTTCTGCTGTGAGGAAACAACTACAATGACAACAGCAGCCTCCCCTCCCCTTAAGTGTGGGTTGGACTTGGTGACTCACTTCCAACTAAAAGAACATGGCATAAGCTGCCATGTATGATTAGATCACAAAAGGCCTCACAACTTCCTGCCTTATCTCTCTCAGATCTTTCACTATGGATGAAGCCAGTAGCTGTGACATGAGGATACTCAACCAGACCTGTGAAGACATCTACATGATAAGGAACTGAGTCATCTTGCAAACAGCTCTGTGAGCCATCTTGGAAGTGGATCTTTTAACTCCAGTCAAACCTTCAAATGACTGCAGTCCTGGTGCACATCTTAACTGCAACCTCATTAGAGACCTGGAGCCAGAATCACACAACTTAGCCATTCCCTGATTCCTGACTCTCAGAAATATGTGAGAAACAAGTTTCTTATTTTAAGTTGCTAAATCTGGGTAAATAGTTATGCAGCAATAGATAGCTAATAAGGGACTTTTCAAATAATTTGCTCCACTCAAAAGACAGATTTATGTATACTAGAAGCAATATATGAAGCAGCCATTCTATGTCCCTTGTTATTGTTCAACAATTCTCTCCATAGGAGATATCACATACCTGCTCTTCTTCATGTATTACTCAATCAGCTTTTGTGGAGGCCATAGCATTTGTTTAGGGGTGAAACTGGATGAGCAAAATGAGCACAGTTGAAACTATAGGAAACCTACCAAGGGGGACTGAAAAAGAGCCAAGAGATGAGAAATCAGAGTGGCTAAAGAAGTAAAAAAAAAAAAAAATGGTTTCAAAGAGTTGGTAAAACATTTTCAGTATATTTTGCAGAGAATAAAATTGTTTTTCTAACCAACAAAAAGTAAACTAATATCAATTGAGAAATACCAAATTGGAAACTGTAACGTCCAGCGCAACACAGGCAGTGAGAGAACGAGAAGGGGCGGCGAAGGGTTAAGAAAGAAACAGAAATCAAGAAGTTATGAAACAGGGGGCCAACGGTCTCCCAGCCTCAAAGGACTGAGAGACCCAAATCGGGCCACCTTGTGACTTTTATTGATGTACACACAAGGAAGTAGCATTGTTCTCTCCACGGTCTGTGAGTCTCATACATCATACCAGAAAACTGATTCAAACCAATCACCCTTGCCTGCAAACAGCCAGAATCAAAAGACCCATGATGTCTTAACAATTATGGTATGTGCCTCCCCAGGGACAAATCCTTTATGCTGAAACTTATTGATAAGAATGGAAGGAGAACTGATGTTATCACATCATTGACTCACTTCCCAAGCAGGTTGTGGGAAGGAATATAGCCACAAAGGCAGAAGCTCTCCTTAGCCAGGGGAAGGTGGGGGCTGTGCCCTCCTCTATCGACCCCGTGAATTCTTCTGGTGGTCCCCATGTGGCTGCGCCTGGCTTGGGTTGTTCCTTCCGTGAGGAATCTTACCCGTCATTGACTGACCAGCCATCTTTTGGGGGCCAAACAAAGAGACATGAGGTATAAGCACAAAGGTGAAGCAAAATCCCTGAAAGGAACAGTCTCACAAACTCTTCTTTCTTTAGGGATAGACACGAGGGGACAGATGGTTAGGCTGCTGCGTGACAACAGAAACAAATGGAAGAGCCAACATATATGTAGAAATTTTCCTATGTAGCTCACATAAACTTCTGTCAATTTGAAGATAATGCTGTAACAGTTGGTGAACTATTTGTCCTTGATCTAGTCAGCAGTGAGAGCAGCTAGAACAGAAGGAAAGTATGCTATCAGAATCCATAAACAATAAAGCAAACTGTCAATTGAAAATAAACATGTACGGAGCACCTACTATGTGCCAGGTAAAGGCTCTGCTTGGGAAAATGTGGCTTATCTTAACTATCCCTACTCCATAGCTCAGGCCCAAGTGCAGACCCCTCCACCCCAGGGTCGGCACCCCAGGCCCACTCCTCCTTTTCTCCCTCTTCAACACCCTTCCTCCACAAAATAGTCAAGAGAAGAGGCAAGGAATCTGGAAATAGAGCTGGAAGGAGAGGGGCAAATTTCTGCCACAAATAGGACTTTCTAATAATAAACATAATTTATATAACCTGAATTTAAACTAAAGATATATATTCATCTTGTCATTTAATGCAAAACAATTTTATTTCCTCTACTCTTCTCTAATCTCCAACAACCTCCTTCTTTACCAAAGATAAGGCTGATTCTCCCCCCTTCTGGAGATTTGGTTTCTTCTTCACTAAAATGAGGGTAACAGTGCTCTCTCAAGGGGTTGATCTGAGGATGTGATGACATCATGTGTGTGAGGGCCAACCCCTGTGAAAATTGAACCCTAGCATGTTAAAAGAATGTGGAAAATGTGGAGTTTTTTGAGGGAACAGACAATGGTGCAGTTCTCCAAGAGCACAGAGGGCTTGGGAAAGAGGACTAGAAATGTAGTCTAGGACCATGGGATGGTGGGCCAGCCCAGGACTCTACAAATAATGTTATAAAATCCAGCCTGGCTAATATACTTTTGGCTGAGGCAGGAGTGGGGATACTTCTACATAAGAATGTTAATAATAATAATAATAATGATTCAAGTGATAATGACGTACACATGTTATTTTTCATCTCCTTCCACTTATTTCAAGATAGTATTTATTGTGGTTAATATACATCATGTCTTGTTTTCTAGAATCATAACTGCTAAATTTAATGTTATATAAAGCTGTGTACATACAAAACATTTGCATTTTACTCACAACTTTTAGGCAGCAATGTTATTTCAAGACCTTGGGAGATGGAGAGAGATGACAGCCAGGGAAAGCAGTATGTCCTCCTGTTGATAGGCAGTAGGATGCCTCTGAGAGTGTCTGGGTGATGAGATAACAGCCAGCTTCAGGGAAACTGATCTGGGCAGCTGTGAGCTGTTAGAGAAATTATTCTGACACTTGATAAAATGGTAAGGAAGACTTTATTCAAGACTATTGCAGTAGGGGAGAGAAATTGAACTCAATTCCAAATACACCAAAGACAGCTGAGGATTTACAGCCAGTGAGTAGAGTGAGGGGGTTAGTGGATGGGAAATTACTGTACTAAGCAGAGATATCAAACAGGTGGGGGAATTCTTGCTAAAGGCAGATCAATGACTTAGACACCAAGAACTTGTTCAGATATCAAGGGTGATCAAATATCAAGAGTGAGGGGATTGTCGCTAATCTGACTCAGCAGGATTTTTACTTACTAAAGGCAGGCCAAGGGCAGCAGGCCAAGGTCCTGGTCTATATGAGAAGGGGGCTCAGAGGAGCCTGACAAAAGTTTGGTCAAGTAGAATGTCTTTGCCAGGGCACAGTAGCCTGGAGAGAGAATAACAGAGGTGAGGGAAAGTCTGGAAAGCCTTTACAGATGTGAAGTACTGGAGGCATGGATGGGGGTTGCTCTCTCTGACAGGCCTTTCCTATGTGTTAACAGGTCCCTTGATGAAGGAAGGGAGAGAAACAGGTCATCTGGGAGAATGTCCTCTCAATGACCTCTAGGTGTCCAGTCATGGGGTATCATTGGTCAGTGTGGTAGTCTGATAATGGCTCCCAAAGATATGTCCACAACCTAATCCCTAGAATCTTTGAATGTCACCTTATTTGGAAAATGAGTCTCTGGAGATGTAATTAAATTAAGGATTTTGAGATGGGGAGATTACCCTGGATTTTCTGGGTGGGGCCTAAATGCCATTCCAAATGAATTCATAAGAAGGAGGCAGAGAGGGATTTGACACACAGAAGAGGAGGAGACAATGTTACCATGCAGTCAGAGATTGGAGTGATGCAGGCACAAGTCAAGGAATGCTGACGGCCACCAGAAGCTGAGGAGAGGCAAGGAACAGATTCCCTCCTAGAGCCTTCAGAACGGGTGCAGCCCTGCCAACACGTTGATTTTGGCTCAGTGAAACTGATGTTGAATGTCTGGCCCCCAGAATTGTGTGAAAATAAATTTCTGTTCTAAGCCACCAAGTTGGTAGCCATTTGTTACAGCAGCCTCAGGAAACTAATGTCAGGCAGAGCAATGGAAACTAGTTGAACCTCAGGGCTATCACCAGCATTGTCTTCCTACCTGGCACACACCAGCCACTCACTATGTGGTCATGAATGAATGGAGGTAACTACTGGGCTCGGTCTCTGGGTGAGTAACCATATCCTTGTACAGGGGCCTGCAAGGAACTAGGGTCTGAGTACCTCTGATCCATGGAGGCTGGGTGCCATCTGCTTCTGAGTCAAAGGGCAGCATCTTCAGGAGTCCTCAACCCTTCTCCCCTGTAAACCCAAAGCCACGCCCCCTAGGGGAGTCCAAATACAACCATGCCTTCCATCCTAGCCATTTAATTGGGGTCTCTCTGTGCTGAGGACTTTGGGAAATGGCTCTCAGGAATCTGACAAAAATGGCCAGAATGTAGAGCTCTCACTGGTCTCTCTTTGTGGGGTGGGAGACTTAGCAGGCCCATCTTGGAGTAATCCCATTTTTGCTGAAAATCACTGATTTCTGCTGGGTGAAATAGGAACATGATCATAAACATGCCCTCACACATAAGGCATGATCAGCCTTTATTGGTAATAGTACAGATATTAAAATCTTGGGAAGGTGGTGTGATCTCCAGAACATTCCTCCACTGCTGCTTATCTGTGGAGATGATAGCTTAGAACCTCAGAGGTTCTTTGCTGTTATAAAGTGAAACCTAGTCACTCTAATGTAGTGCAGCTGTGCACACCTGGAGATGGGCTCAGCAAGACTGTAGTCAATGTCCAATTGGCCTCCAAATCACCTCTCCCTCCTATCAGGAAGGGAGTCTGGGCCTCGGTGGCCTCTGAGGGTGTCCTTGTCTTGTCCCTGCCCTGTGTCGTTCCTCTTCTTTCTCTCTGCAAAGTCATGCCTGCCCTTCCCTCCTCGTCTCTTTCTTATCTCTCTAAATTCAGGTTTAAGTTCAAAGGTTTACAGGATGTAAGAACTGCATCTGCACTGACGCTTAGCAATTCTGGGAACACCAGAATTGACAAAGATGATTGCTGCCTGGCAAATGGATCTATTGCAAATTGATGAATGCTTTAAGTGAGTTTGGAATTTATTTAATGTGTAACAGGTACTGTTCCAGCTTGCTACATGTATCAAATCACAAACTGCAACAACATCATGCAATAGCGTCATCACTATCTCCATATAACAGATGAGGAAACAGGCTCAGACAGGTTTTCAGGTCCAAAGTCACAGAGCTAATAAAAGATTGAAAGATGCTAACCTACTGCTGTCTGACTGCTAAGTACTAATTACTTCCTTCATTAGAATTCTGGTCTAACAGATTGCAATAGCCATCGTTCCACTCCCCAGGGCCTCCACTAACACCTGTGTAACCTGTACTGGCCCCTGAAATCTAAATTTCAGAACCAAATAATTCCCAATAGTGAATCCCAGGATAAAGAAGCAGCTAGAGCTCTGCCCCCAACCCCACCCCCACCTCCCATATACATGCATGTGAACTTTCACACTAGCATATTCCTTGCCTGTGCAGCACACATGATCTACTCCCTGTCCCCTTCAATAGCTATGGGCACACACCTGTTTTTGTCCAGTTAGCTTAACTTGGCTCTACTTTGTCCTTCGTGTGCCTCAGACAAACCTTTCTGGGACCTGCCTTTTCGTCAGGGTTGAGACAAACTCTGTGCATTCTTAGAATGTAGCCATTCTCCTATTCTTGAGTTTCAGGAACTTTACACAGGTCCCCTACACTCAGGACCAAGCAGGATAGGTGGGGTGTGCCCAAGGGTGAAGAAGGGACACAAGAAAAGAGGAGGGCATGGCCTGGGGAAGGCTGACCGTCTGTCACCCGGAGTCATTCATTTGCTGAATTTACCAAGAGTCTTCAGTATGGTGGAGGTCAGAAAGCTGCCTTGTAGCATGGATCTGTCCCCTTTCAGGGGCTGACTCATATGCCCATATTTGAAAACCTACTGGGACTGGGTAGATTTGGAAGACTGTGTAGAAGGACTTATACAAGTTCACTTGTGTGTGGGCTGTGGAGCCTCCTTGGAAGGTGTTCATGGTTCATATATTTGGGGGGAGACTAGGAAGCAGTTGGTGGTCAGATATCCCTGGAGTAACTGATGAAATGGACCTAAAGGAAGTCTACTCAGTAGAGCAGGTGTGTCCAAACTTTTTTCAACGTTTTTCACCAAGGTCCATATGTGGTAAAATACACAAACATCCGGGCCACTCACTCGAGGTGAAGTACGTATTGCCTCACCTGGTTTATTTACGTAAACTAAATATATTTTTGGAATTTGCTGCGGGCCAATTAACAATGGATCATGGGCTGCAGTTGGCCCGCGGGCCGCAGTTTGGACACCCCTGCAGTAGAGGCTCAGGAGCCTCCAGGAAAGGACCCAAGCTGTGTCTACTGTTTGAGACAAGGCACATCTGCAGAACTGATGGGGAGGCCTGGCACAAGACTATTTCAGGTCATAATGAGGATGGAGAGGTCTGCTGCAAAAGAAAACTCATCTGAGGGAGAACAGAGCCAGGCACAGTGAGCTCAGCCCAGGAACAGAGCTTTGTCATTAGGGGAATATAACTATTCTAGTGGCATCACTGAGACTAGGACACTTCTTGGTGTCTGTTCTAATACCTCATGGTCTAGTACAGAAAAATGGTTTAGAAATAATTACTGAATAAATTACAGTGACTCTCAGATGTTGTTTTTCAGTACCCATCTCTTCTTTCAGAAGCCTAGCATCGAAGGGCTGGCAGCTGGCAGGTAGCATGTTCCATGCATCTATCTGCCTGTGCAGATCACTGCTGGGAGGCAGGGGCTTCCACACACAGGCTCCAGGCACACCCTAACCCCTCCTCTCCTGAGTGGGGTCCTGCAGGGCGCTAACCTGGTGACCCCTGGGACATGCCCGCTTTACATTCACAAGACTGAAATTCAGTCAGGTGAGAGAGCAGGTTGTGAAATGGCTCTTGTGACTCTCCCAACTTGGTATCAGGCATAGCGAGTGAAATTTTATGCCATCAGCGGCTATCGCTTTTGCAATGGGGCTAGAGGCCCATCTTGGAGAAATCTTCCTTTTTGCTGACAGCTTAGGAATTCTCCCTAATGGAAAAGGACCTTGATTTGTGAAAGAATTTGCAATGCATTTTCGTATCAATTTGCTGGGAGCGGGGAGGTACAGAGGATGTGACATGCTTACAGATAAGATGGTGTGTGGTTTAGGAACCTCCTTTATGGTTGGATGAATGAATGCAGGAATAAATGAATGGGTGGATAATTAAATCCACGCAGAAGCCAGTGGTTCTGAGTATCAAATCGCCCGGGGGGCTTGTTAAAACACAGATTGTTGGGCCCTATCCCCAGGGTTTCTGATTCAGTCGGCCTGGGATGGGGCCTGAGACTTTGCACTTCCAGCAAGTTCCAAGGTCATGCTGATGCTGCTGGTCCAGGATCCCCACTCTGAGATCCACTGGAGTAATTCATCAGTAGAGACCCGTTTAGGCCATGATAGTTGTGGCTGGAAACTCTTTTGGCTGATGCTGCCAAGTAGCTCATGGGTGCAGTCTAAAATGAATCCCCTGCCTTGATGATTGGGAGATATGGGTGGGTTGCCCACTTTAGCTCCCAGGAAACTCTACTGGGTAGTATTAGAGTGTTAGATTTGAGATACTTAGCGGTGGTGGTGGTGGTGGTGATGTGCGCATCTGTGCTGTTACTCTGACTGGTACTGCTGTCCCTTTTCACACCACTAGTGTTAACTTTTTCCTGAGTTTCTCTTTTGCCTTTCTTGAAATCAGGGATATTCCAAGGTGAAGGAAATGGCAGGTTGCCTGCTTCCTAGTCATATGAACTAAAATTTGGGGCCTGAAAGCTTCATTTTCAGTAAAATTAGGATTACGACTCTTACTTCACAATAGTGTTGAGAACATTAAATGAGAAACCATCAGGAAAGCGCTCAACAGTGTCGGGCATATAGTAGGCATTTATAAAACATTAGTTCCCTTCCTACCCTCTGCTTCACTGTCCTCATTTGATGTTTTCTAAGGAGAAGACCCTGATGTTCTTTGAGATGGTATCAAGGGTCTCAGACCCAGCCTGGTCTTTGTCATAATAGTCCAACATGCATAAAGCAAGTGAATTTTGCAGGAGAATAATTTTTTTGATATCATGATTAGTCACTGCTTCTAGGTTCTGCCTTATTTTCTCCACAGAATCTATACTTCCCCATATGAATTCGTTTCTCAGGCAATAACAATAATAGCTGACATTTATGGAGCACATTCTATATGCCAAACACTGGAGTTGGTTTGTAGGCATTTTTTCATTGAATCACCACCACAACCCCTATCTTACACCACTGACACAAGTGAACTTGAAATGGATTAAATATTTAAATTTGAGACATGAAATGTAAAACTTTTAGAAAAAAACACAGGGGTAATATTCCTTGACATTTGTCTCAACAGCATTTTCCTGGAACTCACAGCAAAAGTATAAGCAATAAAAGCAAAAATAAATAAGTGGGACTATATCAAACTGCAAAGCTTCTGCACAGCAAAATGAACCATCAACAAAATGAAAAGTTAACCTACAAAATGGGAGAAAATATTTGTAAATCATATATCTGATAAGGGGTTAATATTCAAAATACATAAATAATTCATACAACTTAATAGCAAAAACTAAACTAACAACCTGATTAAAAATAGGTGGCAAAACTGCATAGACAGTTCTCCAAAGAGGATATACAAATTGCCAACAGGTCCATGAAAAGATGCTAAACATCATTATACCAGCAAGGATATAGAAATCAAAATCACAATGAGTTATCACCTCACACCAATAAAAATGGCTATTATAAAAAATACATACAGGATAGCCGGTTAGCTCAGTTGGTTAAAGCATGGTGCTGATAGCACCAAGATTGCCAGTTAATTCCCCCCAGGGGCTACTGTGAGCTGTGCATTCCTAAAAAAAAAAAAACTGCAGGTGACATCATAGGAATGGCGGCAGTGAGGCGGTCTTCTTGAGTTCTCCTCCGGAACGTACCACAAATTGAACATCTATAACCCATCAAAGGACTCTCTGCTCATCACAAAGAACAGATAAGAGACTCCTACGAGGATTACTTGAAGGTGGGCAAACTGGGCGAGCCGGGCAAGACGGAAGGGAGCCCAGTGGAGACACAGAGGGTCCAAGGACAGAACAGAGACCACAAGAGCCAGGAGGTGGGCCCTTTCCCTGTGTCCCACATCTGATCTCTCCTGCCCAGAGAGCAGCATAGCCAGCATTGGAGGCAGTAACCTCAGCTGAGATCTCCAACTGGGCCGTAGGTCAGACAAAGGACATAAACACCTTACCTGGGCCCCTCCCGCCACTCTCCCAATCCTACCTCTGCCCTTCCAGAGATGCAAGCTGGCCCCTGAACTGAGGAATAGTGTCAGATTACAGAGGAACAGTAGTGCTCAGGATCTGGGAGTACCCGGCTTGCAGCTCTGACCCAGGGAAGAGGGTGGGAAGAGTGTGACACTGCTGGGCTGGGAGAGAGAAGACTCCTCCATTCCCAGCCCCACCCTTTCTGGCCTGCCTAGGGCAGGGCAATTACAACTGCAGAGACACTCCCAGCGGTCAGCAGCAGGTGGCAGAGGCAGCTCGGAACTTTCAGCAGCTCAGAAATCTCGTGCCCTACACACACACACACACACATACACATACACACACACACACACACACACACACACACACACACACACAACACATAGAAGAAGAGCCGTAAGCTCAGGAGATCTGGGCACAAGGCTGACTGTGTTACTCTCAGTGCGCATACGTGCAGGCAAGAGCAGAAACTGCACTGACTTTGTAAAAACTGCCATCCAGACCCCATAGCCCAACTCATCTAGAACTGCAGTCCCAGGGTCACTCTGGGCACCAGGTAACTGGCTCTCCGTGCACAAGACGCAGAGGACTCTTGTACAGCAGAGGACAACCTGCAGATTACTTGGTGGGAGTAAGCCAAGACTGGCGCTACTTTTTTTGTTTCATTTTGTTTTGGTACTTTTGATATTTTTGACTGTGTTGAGTGTGGGTTATCAGTCATTTTTACATGTGAGTGTATTTGGTTTTTTCTTTGTTGTTGTTGTTGTTGTTGTGCTTTGTTCTGAAATTGCCCTACACCAGAGCCCAGCACAAGAGGCACATGGTTCAAAACACCCAGAGGCCAACTCCAGACCAAACCAGAGTATTACTGTGTTTGACTTACAAGTGACACACCCAGAGGGAATTCTCTACAGGCACAAGAGCACATAGGGGCCAAGCCTCATTTGAGCAGTCCACCCTCATGCAGCAGATCATCCACTCTGGGCAGAGCCAAGTCTCACAACTAGTCAAATTAGGAGTCAATCCCACCTACTGACAAACCAAAAGCAATTAAAGTTCAACTTTCACAAGACAACATACACAACACAAGTGTCATCTTCGGAGCACACACACAGGAGAATAGGGAAGTGGTGCAAGTCAAATATAAAGGACACATACTACATAAGATAACCCAGCAAAAACCAAGAAACCTAGGGGATCTACCTAATACATCAAAGCAAACACAGAGAGTCAGCCAGAATGGGTAAACAAAGAAACATGTCCCAAATAAAACAATAAAAGAAACCTCCAGAATTGGAACCAAATGAAATAGAGATAACCAACCTATCAGAGACAGAGTTCAGAACACTGATGTTAAGAATGGCTAAGGAGCTTAGTGATGACATAAAGAATGATAGAGAAATAATAATGAACAACCAGTTAGAACTAAAGAATACAATAACTGAAATAAAGAACACACTTGAAGGAATTACCAGCAGGTTAGATGAGGCAGAGGATCAAATCAGCGATTTAGAAGACAAGTTAGCAGAGATCACCAAATGGAACAACAAAAAGAAAAAAGAATAAAAAATCAATGAAAATGGTTTACGAGACCTCTGGGATAACATCAAGTGCAACAACATGGGCATCATAGGAATACCATAAGGTGAAGAGAGGGAGCAAGGGATCAAGAACATATTTGAAGTAATAATGACTGAAACTTCCCTAACCTGGTGAAGGAAACTGACATACAAGCCCAGGAAGTGCAGAGAGTTCCAACCAGGATAAAGCTAAACAGGTCCACACCACGACACATTATAGTGAAAATGGCAAAGATTAATGACAAAGTGAGAATCCTAAGAGCAGCAAGAGAAAGACAGTGGGTTACATACAAGGGAACTCCTATAAGACTATCAAATGACTTTTCTACAGAAACTTTGCAGGCCAGGAGGGAGTGACAGGAGGTACTCAAAGTGATGAAAAAAAAGGCCTACAACCTAGATTGCTTCATCCAGCAAGGCTATCATTTAAAATTGAAGGAGAGATAAAGAGCTTCCCAGAAAACAATAAACTAAAGAAATTTATTACCACCAAGCAAGCATTGCAGGAAATATTAAAAGGGCTTCTGTAAACAGAAGAAAGATGAAAAGAATCTAACTACAAATTTAAAAAATGGCAATAACTATGTATCTATGAAACATCACTTTAAATGTAAATGGATTAAATGCTCCAATCAAAAGACATAAGGTGGATGAGTGGAAAAGAAAGCAAGACCCTTGTATATGCTGTATACAAGAGACTCACCTCAGATCAAAAGACACACACAGGCTGAAAGTGAAGGGTTGGAGTAAGATATTTCATGCAAATAGAAATGAGAAAAAAGCTGGAGTTGCAATACTTATATCTGAAAAAATAGACTTTAAAATGAAGAATGTGGTAAAAGACAAAGATGGGCACTACATAATAATAAAAGGATCGATCCGACAAGAGGACATAACCCTAGTAAACATCTATGCACCCAACATAGCAGCACCTAAATATATAGAACAGATACTGACTGACACAAAGACAGAGATCAACAGTAACACTATCATAGTAGGGGATTTCAACACACCTCTGACAACACGAGACAGGTCTTCCACACAGAAAATCAATATGGAAACAACGGCCTTAAATGACACATTGGACCACTTGGATTTAATTGATATTTTCAGAGCATTTCACCCCAAAGTTGCAGAATACATGCTCTTCTCAACCGCACATGAAACATTTTCCAAGATAGACCAAATGTTAGGCCACAAAACAAGTCTTGATAAATTTAAGAAAATTGAAATCATACCAATTGTCTTCTCTGACCACAGTGCTATGAAATTAGAAATCAACTAAAGGAAAAAAAAACTGGAAGACACACAAATACATGGAGGCTGAATAACATGTTACTAAATAATGAATGGGTCAACCATGAGATCAAGGAAGAAACCAAAAGACATGTTGAGACAAACGAAAATGAAAACACGATGGCACAAAAATCTATGGGATGCAGCAAAAGCAGTCTTAAGAGGGAAATTCATAGCAAGGAAGGCCTACCTAAAGAAACCAGAAAAATCACTAACAAACAGTTTATCTTCACACTTCAGGAACCTGGAAAAAGAACAGCAAAATAAGCCCAAAGGGAGTACATGGAAGGAGATAATAAAGATCAGAGCGGAAATAAACAAAATAGAGAACCAAAAAAATATATATATATCAATGAATCCAAGAGCTGGTTTTAGAGAAGATAAACAAAATCGACAAAACTTTAGCCAGACTTAGCCGCAGCAATCTTGAGAAATAAGAACAAAGTGGGAGGTATAACAATACCTGACATCAAATTATACTATAAGGCTACAGTAATCAAAACAGCATGGTGTGACGTCATAGGAATGGCGGCAGCAGGGCGCACTTTCTGAGTTCTCCTCCGGATCTTATTACAAACAGGACCTATAACCCATCAAAGAACTCTTTGCTCATCACACAGAACAGCTAAGAGACTCGTGCATTACTTGAAGCTAAGAATTACTTGAAGGTGCGCTAATTGGGCGAGCACGGGAAGGAAGGAAGGGAGCGGAGTGAAAACGCACGGCCGGCTGCGGGGGAAATCCCAGCCCGCAGCGGAGTCTCAGCCTGCGGCGGCGAAAACCGCGGTGGCACCCGCAGTTCCGGGCACGCACAGGATCCCAGGGCGGAACGGAGAGCACAGAGACCAGGAGGTGGGCTCTTTCCCTGCGTCCCACGGCTGATTTCTCCCGCCGGGAGGGCGGCTAGTGGGCCCTGGGGCGGACAAAGAACACAGACTCCATACCCGGGCCCCTCCCCCGCCCCTCTCTTCCAATCCTACCCCCCCTTCCAGAGACTTAAACTGGCCCCTGAACTGAGGAGTAGTGTCAGATTACAGAGGAGCCGTAGTAGTAGTGCTCAGGCTCCGGGAAGCCTGACAGGCAGCCCTGACCCAGGGAGACTGGGAAGTATGTGATTTTGGCTGGGCTAGGAGAGAAGAGACTCGTCCACCCCCAGCCACCACCTTTTCTGGCCTGCGGGAAGAGGGTGGCGCAGCTGGGCTGGGAGAGAGAAGACCCCTCCATCCCCAGCCCCCACCCTTCCTGGCCTGCCTAGGGCGGGGCAAGTGCAACTGCAGAGACACACCCAGAGATCAGCAGTAAGGCAAGCCCAGCTCTGGGCTTTCAGCAGATCAGAAATCTCCCGCCCGCACCCCCCCATACACACACACACTGAAGAAGTGCCCTAAGACTCAGGAGTACTGGACACGGGGCTGGTGGTGCTACTTTCAGTGTGCATATGTGCAGGCAAGGGCAGAAACTGCACTGACTTTGTAAAAACTATCATCCAGACCCCTCAGGCCCACGCATTTAAGTCTGCAGTCCCAAAGTCACTCTGGGCACCAGGTGACTGGCTCTGCCTGTGTAATAAGCAGGGGGCTCTTTGGTACAGCAGAGGACAACCTGGACATTCCTTGGTGGGCTTAGGCCGAGACTGTCGCTGCTTTTTGTTTTGCTTTGTTTTGTTTTGTTTTGCTTTGTCTTTATATCTTTGATATCTTTGCCTGTGTCGAGTGGGGGTTATCGGGTGTTTTTGCATGTGAATGTATTTGATTTTTTTCTTTGTTGTTGTTGTTGCTGTTGTGCTTGGTGATTTGCTTTGTTCTGAAACTGCCCTGCAGGGGCTCAGCTTGAGAGGCACGGGATTCAGCATATCCAGGGACCAACTCCAGACCAAACCAGAGTGCTGCCGGGTTTGACCTGCAGGTCACACACCCAGAGGGGGTTCTCTGCAGGCACTGGAGCCCATAGAGGCCAAACCACATTTGGGTGGTCAACCCTCACGCAGCAGAATGCCCTGCGGGGGACAGAGCCAAGTCTCACAACGGGTCAGCCCAGGAGTTAACCCCACCTACTCACAAGCAAAAAGCAATTAAAGATCTTATTGAACGGGACAGTGTGCACAGCACAAGAGTCACCTTTGGAGCACATGCAGAGGAGAAGGACGACGTGGTGCGAGTCAAATACAAAGGACACATACTACATAAGATAACCTAGCAAGAAATAAGAACTCTAGGGGATCTACCTAATATATCAAAATAAACACAGAGAGTCAGCCAGAATGGGGAAACAAAGATACACGTCCCAAATAAAAGAACAGAAGAAACCTCCACAACTGGAACCAAATGAAGCAGACGTAACCAACCTTTCAGAGACAGAGTTCAGAACACTGGTGATAAGAATGTTTAAGGAGCTTAGAGAAGACATAAAGAAGGATGTAGAAATCATAACAAACAACCAGTTAGAGCTACAGAACACAATTACCGAAATTAAGAACTCACTTGAAGGAATTACCAGCAGGTTAGATGAGGCAGAGGATCGAATCAGCAAATTAGAAGACAAGGTAGCAGAGATCACCCAAACGGAACCCAAACAGAAAGAAAAAATAATAAAAAACAATGAGGATGGCTTAAGAGACCTCTGGGATAACATCAAGCGCAACAACATGCGCATCATAGGAATACCAGAAGGTGAAGAGAGTAAGCAAGGGATTGAGAACATATTTGAAGTAATAATGTCTGAAAACTTCCCCAACCTGATGAAGGAAACCAACATACAAGCCCAGGAAGTGCAGAGAGTTCCAACCAGGATAAACCCAAACAGGTCCACACCAAGACACATTATAGTTAAAATGGCAAAGCTTAATGACAAAGAGAGAATCCTAAAAGCAGCAAGAGAAAGACAGAGGGTTACATACAAGGGAACTCCCATAAGACTATCAAATGATTTTTCTACAGAAACATTGAAGGCCAGGAGGGAGTGGAAGGAGATACTCAAAGTGATAGAAAACAAAGGCCTGCAACCTAGATTGCTTTATCCAGCAAGGCTATCATTGAAAGTTGATGGAGAGATAAAGAGCTTTCCAGAAAAAAATAAACTAAAGGAATTTATTACCACCAAGCCAGCATTGCAAGAAATACTAAAAGGACTTCTGTAAATAGAAGAAAGATCAAAACAACCTAACCAGAAATTTAAAAATGGCAATAACTATGTACCTATCAATAATCACTTTAATTGTAAATGGATTAAATGCTCCAATCAAGAGACATAGGGTGGCTGACTGGATAAGAAAGCAAGACCCTTGTATATGCTGTATACAAGAGACTCACCTCAGATCAAAAGACACACACAGGCTGAAAGTAAAGGTTTGGAGTAAGATATTTCATGCAAATGGAAATGAGAAAAAAGCTGGAGTTGCAATACTTATATCTGAAAAAATAGACTTTAAAATGAAGAACATAATAAAAGATAAAGATGGGCACTATATAATAATAAAGGGATCGATTCGACAAGAGGACATAACCTTATAAACATCTATGCAGCCAACATAGGAGCACCTAAATATATAAAACAGGTACTGACTGAGATAAAGGCAGACATCAACAGTAACACTATCATAGTAGGGGACTTCAACACACCTCTGACAACAAGGGACAGGTCTTCCAGACAGAAAATCAATATGGAAACAACAGCCTTAAATGATACATTGGACCACTTGGAATTTATCGATATTTTCAGAACATTTCACCCCAATGCTGCAAAATACACGTTTTTCTCAACCGCACATGGAACATTTTCCAAGATAGACCATATGTTAGGCCACAAAACAAGTCTTGATAAATTTAAGAAAATTGAAATCATACCAATTGTCTTCTCTGATCACAATGCTATGAAATTAGAAATGAACTACAGGAAAAAAACTGGAAGACACACCAATTCATGGAGGCTGAATAACTTATTACTAAATAATGAATGGGTCAAGCAGGAGATCAAGGAAGAAATCAAAAGATATCTCGAGACAAACGGAAATGAAAACACGACGACCCAAAATCTATGGGATGCCGCGAAAGCAGTCCTAAGAGGAAAATTCATAGCTTTGCAGGCCTACCTAAAGAAACAAGAAACATCACTAACCAACAGTTTATCTTCACACTTAAGGGATTTGGAAAAAGAACAGCAAAATAAGACCAAAGGGAGCACAAGGAAGGAGATAATAAAGATCAGAGCAGAAATAAATGAAATAGAAACCAGAAAAACAATACAAAAGATCAATGAATCCAAGAGTTGGTTCTTAGAGAAGATAAACAAAACTGACAAACCTTTAGCCAGACTCATTAAAAAAAAGAGAGAGAGGACCCAAATTAATAAAATCAGAAATGAAAGAGGAGAAGTGACAACGGACACTGCAGAAATACAAAAAAATGTTCAGAAATTACTATGAGCAACTATATGCCAACAAATTTGACAATCTGGAAGAAATGGACAATTTTCTAGAACCATACACCCTTCCAAGCCTCACTCAAGAAGAAATGGGAAACCTGAATAGACTGATTACCAACAGGGACATTGAATCAGTAATCAACAAGCTCCCAACAAACAAAAGCCCTGGACCAGATGGCTCTACAGGTGAATTTTACAAAACGTTCAAAAAAGAATTATCACCTATTCTCCTCAAACTATTCCCAAAAAATCCAGAAGGAAGGAAGCCACCCAAACACTTTTTACAAAGCCACTATCACCCTGATCCCAAAATCAAACAAACACATTACAAAAAAGAAAACTACAGGCCGATATCTCTAATGAACATACATGCAAAAATCCTCAACAAAATATTAGTGAACAGAATTCAGCAATACATTAAAAAGGCCGTACACCATGATCAAGTGGGATTCATTCCTGGTATGCAAGGGTGGTTCAACATCCGCAAATCAAATAATGTGATACAGTACATTAACAAAATGAAAAATAAAAATCACATGATCATATCAATAGATGCAGAAAAAGCATTTGACAAAATCTAGCAGCCATTTATGGTAAAAACCCTTCAGAAAGTGGGAATAGAGGGATCATATCTCAACATAATGAAGGCCATAGATGACAAACCCACAGCTAACATCATACTCAATGGGAAAAGCTAAAACCATTCCTCTTAAGATAAGGAACAAGGCAAGGTTGCCCACTATCTCCACTTCTATTCAACATAGTGCTGGAAGTTCTAGCCACAGCAATCAGACAAGAAAAAGAAATAAAAGGCATCCAAATTGGTAAGGAGGAAGTAAAATTGTCATTATATGCAGATGACATGATACTATAAAGAAAGAACCCTAAAGACTCCACCAAGAAACTATTAGAGCTGATAGATGAATTTAGTAAAGTAGCAGAATACAAAAGTAATATTCAGAAATCAGTTGCATTTGTGTATACTAATAATAAAATATCAGAAGGAGAAATTAAGAAAACAATCCATTTACAATTGCTTCAAAGACTATAAAATACCTGGGAATAAATTTAACCAAAGAACTAAGAGATCTGTACTCTGAAAATTATAAGACACTAAAAAGAGAAATTAAAGAAGATAGCAATCCTAAGAAAAAAGAACAAGGCCAGAGTTATCACACTCCCTGACTTCAATTTATACTGGAAAGTGACAATAACCAAAACAGCATGGTACTGGCATAAAAACAGACACACAGATCAATGGAACAGAATAGAAAACCCAGATATAAATCCATGCCTATATGGTCATTTAATCTATAACAATGGAAGCAAGAATTTACGGTGTGGTAAAGAAAGTCTATTCAATAAATGGTGCTGGGAAACCTGGACAGAAACATGCAAACAAATGAAGCTGGACCGCCTCCTTACACCAGATACAAGAATAAATTCAAACTGGATTAAAAACTTAAATGTAAGATCTGAAACCATAAAACTCCTAGAAGAAATTTTACAGACATTACCCAGAGTAAGATTTTTACTTATATATCCCCTCGGGCAAGGGAAGTAAGAGAAAAAATAAACATGTGGGATTACATCAAACTTAAAAGCTTTTTCACACCAAAGGAAACCATCAATAAAACAAAAAGGGATCCTACTGAATGGGAGAAGATATTTGCCAATGATATATTCGATAAGGGGTTAATATCCCAAATTCATAAAAAAACTCACTCAAATCATCTCCAAATAAAAACCAAGCAACCCAATTAAAAAATGGGCAGAGGACATGAAGAGACATTTTTCTAAAGAGGACATAGAGATGGCAAACAGACATATGAAAAAATGCTCAACCTCACTTATCATTAGAGAAATGCAAATAAAACCCACAATGAGATACCACCTCACCCCAGTCAAAATGGCTATCATCAATAAATCAACAAACAACAAGTGCTGTTGAGGATGTGGAGAAAAGGGAACCCTTGTGCACTGTTGGTGGGATTGCAGATTGGTGCAGACACTATGGAAAACTGTACGGAGGTACCTCAAAAATCTGAAAATGGAGCTACCTTATGACCCAGCTATTCCACTCCTAGGTATATATATGGAGAAATCAAAAACTCTAATGCAAAAAAACATTGTGCACCCCTATGTTTATTGCAGCACTATACACAATAGCCAAGACATGGAAACAATCGAAATGCCCATCGGTAGATGACTGGATTAGGAAACGGTGGTACATTTATACAATGGAGTATTACACAGCCATGAAGAAGAGTGAAATCTCACCATTTGCAACAATATGGATGGACCTAGAGAATATTAGGCTAAGTGAAATAAGTGAGACAGAGAAAGACAAATACCACATGATCTCACTTATATGTGGAATCTAAAGAGAAGAACAAATGAATGAACTAATTAGAAACAATCTCAGAGATATAGAGGAAAAACGGAGGGTTGCTAGATGGGAGGGTAGGTGATGGGATTGGAAAGCACAATCGGGGGGGCCGGCCCAGTCCCTCAGGCTGTTGGAGCTCCATGCTCCTAAAGCCAAGGCTGTCAGTTCAACTCCCACATGGGTCAGTGAGCTCTCAACCATAAGGTTGTCAGTTCGATTCCTTGACTCCTGCAAGGGATGGTGGGCTCTGCCCTCTGCAACTAAGATTGAACACGGCACCTTGAGCTGAGCTGCCCCTGAGCTCCTGGGTGGCTCAGTTGGTTAGAGCATGTCCTCTCAACCACAAGGTTGTTGTGGGTTTGACTCCCGCAAGGGATGATGGGCTGCATCCCCTGCAACTAACAATGGCAACTGGACCTGGAGCTGAACAGTGCTCTCCACAACTAAGATTGAAAGGACAGCAACTTGACTTGCAAAAAGTCCTGGAAGTACACACTCTTCCCCAATAAGTCCTGTTCCACTTCCCCAATTAAAAATCTTTAAAAATAAAAGAATAATTACCGATCTGTTATAATTAAAAAAAAAAAGGAAGAAAAAGAAAGAAAGCACAACTGGTAACCACAAGATTGCCACGGGGCTATGAAAGTCAATTTGGGATCTCGGACTTCATCAAAATGGCGGTGTGAGGTGAGCCTCTGGAAATCTCCCCTGGAATTTACAACAAATTGAAAAACTATAACTCCACAAAGGACTCCCTGAACAGCAGACAGGGAAGACCAAGAGGCACACTACTGAATTCACATAAAGGGGGGCAAATTCTGCGAGCAGGGGAGGAGGGGAGGGAGAAGTGTGGAGACTGGGCGTGTGGGTGCAGGACGCAGACCTAGCTCAGTGCTCCAAGCTCGCTGCATCCCGGAAATACCGCAGCTGTGGGAGAGAGAAGAACTCAGACTGCTAGGGCTCCGCTTATGGCCCACAGGGCTGAGGGGACAGCATATGACACGGCTGAATCCGACGCTCACAGCAGAGACCTCAAGCAAAGACTGAGGGAAGAAGGCTGAAAATGGTGGTTTAAGCCTTCACTGCCACAGAGAACGGAAGCCTTAGGCACTGAGACTAGCCGCCCCCTCCCTACCCTACCAGAGCTCACCCCGCCCCAACCTGCCCAGTGCTAGAAGTGGAACAGTACCATGTGTCAGATCAAAAGAACAGAATATTTGCAGTTCTGAGAGCTGTGGACCGCAGACACAGATTGGCAGCCCAACTAGTTCCGGCAAAGGGGAGGGAGCTGTGGAAGCAGGACTGGCTGTGGTGGTGGTCACCGCCATTGCTCTGGGCCACCTCTCACAACTCAACCTGCCCCTGGCCCCACCTATCTGGGCGGATCCCTGCAGGAGTAAACAGAGCTGCTTAAACACATGGGCTCTGAATCTGGTGCAGGAGGAGCTTTGTAACTTCAAAAGCTCTCCGCATCCCCACACGGAGGCTGTGCCCTATGACCCAGGTGAACTGTTAACAGAGAAGAAGCCCACCTTCCAGGGAATCCCTCATTGTGTGAGAAGCTGGAATAGTGCAGAGAAAACATAACACAACAGTGTGAGAGAGGAAAAAAGGTTACGGTCGGAGAGAAAATAAAACGTTCTACCAACAGGTACTGGAAAACAAAAGAAAGACCTCTTCCTATCAACGTGTTGCAGAACCCACTCCTGTAAATGTCCAGGAAGAGAAACAATAAATCATTAATTGCCATGATTAACCAAGGCAACAAGACAGCTCAGAAAGAAAATGAAAAGTCTCCAGAAAAAGAACTTAAAGACATGGAAATATGTGACTTAAATGACAGAGAATTCAAGATTGCAGTTCTTAAAAAACTCAACGAGATGCAAGAAAACACAGAAAAGCAGTTTAATGAACTCAGAAACACAATCAAAGAACAACATGAGCATTTGACCAAAGAGACTGAAATTTTAAAAAAGAACCAAATAGAATTTCTGGAGATTAAAAAACTCAATAGAAGAAATTAAGAATGAAATAGCCAGCTTAGGAAGTAGAGTTGACCAAATGGAGGAAAGAATCAGTGACATCGAAGATAGAAACTTGGAAATGACACGGATGGAAAACTAAAGAGACTTGAGACTGAAAAGAAAGGAAAGAACTCCACAAGAACTTTCTGACTCCATCAGAAAAAGCAATATAAAAATAATGGGCATACCAGCAGGAGAAGAAAGAGTGAACGGAACACAGAGTATATTCAAACAAATGGTCGATGAGAACTTCACAAAATTGTGGAAAGAACTGGATCCTCCAATCCAAGAAGCAAATAGAACAACTAATTACCTCAACCCCAACAGGACTTCTCTAAGGAACATTATCCTGAACCTGTCAAAAATCAGCGACAAATAAAGAATCCTCAAGGCAGCCAGGGAAAAGAAGATGGTAACTTACAAAAAAAAGCCCATTACATTATCATCGGATTTTTCAGGAGAAACTCTACAAGCCAGGAGGGAGTAGAACCAAATATTGAAACTATTGAAAGAGAGAAACTATGAGCCAAGAATAATATATCCAGCAAAGATATCCTTTAGATATGAAGGAGTAAAAAAGACCTTTCCAGACATACAGAAGCAGAGGGAATTTTCTAATACACGACCTGCACTACAAGAAATATTAAAGGAGGCTATTCGACCACCATCAACAGGGACAATTTGTGGCAACCAAAACAGAAAAAGAGAGTAAAGGCGTGAACCGGAACATGGGAATGGAGAAAGTAAGCATGCTGAAGAATATGGAATACTCTACATATCAAACTTTCTTTCACATAAACTTAATGGTAACCACTCGAGAAACACCCAGAACTGAAATATGTACTGTAATAAAAGAAGAAACAGAGGGAAAAATCATAGAATACCACCACACAGAAATAACAGACGAAAACAAAAAAGGCAAAGAAACAATGGAGACACAGCCTTACCAGAAAACTAAAGATAGAATGACAGGAAATCCTCACATATCAATAATCACCCTAAATGTAAATGGACTGAACTCACCAATAAAAAGGCACAGAGTAGCAGATTGGATCAAAAAACTAAACCCAACCATATGCTGTCTCCAAGAGACACATCTCAGCTACAAGGACAAGCATAGACTCAAAGTGAAAGGGTGGAAATTCACACTCCAAGCAAATGGTATCCAGAGAAAATCAGGTGTAGCCATAATGATATCAGATGAAGCAGACTTCAGGGTGAAAAAGGTAACAAGAGATAAAGATGCACATTTCATAATGGTAAAGGGGACTATACAACAAGAAGACATGGCCGTCATGAACACTTATGCCCCCAATCCTGGCACACTGATATATACCAAGCAACTACTAAGAGAACTAAAGGGAGAAATTGACCAAAACACAATTATACTAAGGGACCTAAATACATCATTGACAGCTACGGATAGATCATCCAAAGAGAAAACAAATAATGAAATAGCAGCCCTAAACGATACATTAGATGAAATGGACATAATTGACATTTATACAGCACTTCATCCTAAAATATCAGACTATACATTTTTTTTCTAGCGTACATGGAACATTCTCAAGGATAGACAATATACTGGGACATAAAATCAGCCTCAGCAAATTTAAGAAGATTGAAATCATACCAAGCATATTCTCTGATCACAAGGCTTGGAAATTGGATATCAACTGCAAAAAGAAAGCAGGAAAAACCACAAGTACATGGAGATTAAACAACATACTTTTAAAGAAAGACCAGGTCTAAGAAGAAATTAGAGGAGAGATCAAAAGATACATAGAAACAAATGACAATGAAAATACATCCTACCAAAATTTTTGAGATGCAGCAAAAGCAGTTTTAAGAGGGAAATTTATATCATTACAAGCCTATCTCAAGAAACAAGAAAACTCCCAAATAAATAACCTCATGTTACACCTTAAAGAACTAGAAAAAGAAGAACAAATGAAACCCAAGGTCAGCAGAAGAAAGGAAATAATAAAAATCAGAGCAGAACTAAGTGAAATAGAGAACAAAAAGACACTAGAAAAAATCAATGTGAGAAGGAGCTGGTTCTTTGAAAAGATGAACCAAATTGACAAACGCTTGGCTAGATTCACCAAGACAGAGAGAGAAGACACTAATAAAATCAGAAATGAAAAAGGGGAAGTTATAACGGATGCCACAGAAATACAAAAGATCATCCAAGAATACTATGAAGGACTACATGCCACCAAATTCAATAACCTAGAAGAAATGGCCAAGTTCTTAGAAACATGTAGCCTTCCTAGGTTGAACAATGAAATACTGGAATACCTAAACAGACCGATCACCAGTAAGGAAGTTGAATCACTCATCCAAAACCTTCCCAAAAGCAAAAGTCCGGGACCAGATAGCTTCACTGGTGAATTCTACCAAACCTTCAAAGAGGATCTAATACCAATGCTGCTCAAACTCCTCCAAAAAATTGAAGAAGTGACAGTCCTCCCTAACTCATTTTATGCGGCCAACGTTACCCTGATATGAAAACCTGGTAAGGACAACACAAAAAAGAAAACTACAGACCAATATCTCTGATGAATACAGATGTAAATACCCTAAACAAAATTCTAGCAAATCGAATACAACAATGCATTAAAAAGAATATTCATCACAACCAAGTAGGGTTCATCCCAGGGGCACAAGGATAGTTTAACATCGGCAAAATGATCAATGTGATACATCACGTAAACAAAATAAAGGACAAAAATCATATGACTATATCAATTGATGCAGAAAAAGCATTTGACAAGATACAACATCCATTTCTGTTTAAAACACTAAATAAAGTAGGTATAGAAGGAAAATAACTTCACATAATAAAGGCCATATATGAGAAACCCTCAGCTAATCTCATAATTAACGGGGAAAACCTGAAGCCCTTTGCTCTACTGTCAGGAACATGACAGGGCTGTTTCACCTCTGCTTTTCAACATAGTGTTGCAAGTCCTTGTCAGAGCAATCAGGCAAGAGAAAGAAATAAAAGGCATCCAAATTGGGAATGAAGAAGTTAAATTGTCACTCTTTGCAGATGACATGATGCTATATATAGAAAACCCTAAAGACTCCCCCAAAAAGCTATTAGAAACAATCAACGAATACAGTAAAGTTGCTGGCTACAAAATCAACGTACAAAAGTCCATTGCATTCCTATATACTATCAATGAAATCTCAGAAAAAGAAATAAAAAAAAAAACAATTCCTTTTGCAACTGCAGCAAAAAGAATAAAATACCTAGGAATAAACTTAACCAAGGATGTGAAAGACCTATATGCTGAAAACTATAAGACATTTTTGAAAGAAATTGAAGAAGACAGAAAGAAATGGAAAGACATTCCATGCTCATGGATTGAAAGAATCACCATAGTTAAAATGGCCATATTACCCAAAACAATATACAGATTTAATGCAATCCCCATCAAAATCCCAATGGCATTTTTTAAAGAAATAGAACAAAAAATCATCAGATTTGTTTGGAACCACAAAAGACCCCGAATAACCATAGCAATCTTAAGAAAAAAGAACAATGCTGGAGGTATCACACTCCCTGACTGTAGCTTGTACTACCGGGCAACAATAATCAAAACAGCATGGTATTTGCAGAAAAACAGACACGTAGACCAATAGAATAGAATTGAGAACCCAGAAATAAGACCACATAAATATGGACAGATAGTTTTTGACAAAGAAGCAAAAAATATGTAATGGAGAAAAGACAGCCTCTTCAATAAATGGTGCTGGCAGAATGGGAAAGCCACGTACAAAAGAATGAAACTGGACTGCTATCTGTCACCATGTACCTAAATTAATTCAAAATGGATCAAAGACTTAAGCATAAGACCTGAAACAATAAACTGCATAGAGGAAAACTTAGGTACTAAACTTATGGACCTTGGGTTCAAAGAGCATTTTATGAATTTGACTCCAAAGGCAAGGGAAGCAAAAGCTAAAATAAATGAATGGGACTATATGAAACTTAAAAGCTTCTGCACAGCAAAAGAAACCATCAACAAAATAAAGAGGCAATCAACTGAAAGGGAGAAGATTTTTGCAAACAGTGCCTCTGATAAGGGGCTAATATCCAAAATATACAAGGAACTCATGCAACTCAACAACAAAAAAACAAACAATCCAATTGAAAAATGCGCAGAGGACCTGAATAGACATTTCTCCAAAGAGGACATACAAATGGCAAATGGGCATATCAAAAAGTGCTCGACATCACTAATTAGGAGAGAAATACACATGAAAACCACTATGAGATATCATCTCACCCCAGTTAGAATGGCTGTCATCAACAAGACAAATAGTAACAAGTGTTGGAGAGGCTGAGGAGAAAAAGGAACCCTCATACACTGTTGGTGGGAATGCAGACTGGTGCAGCCGTTATGGAAGGCAGTGTGGAGGTTCCTCAAAAACTTACAAATAGAATTACCCTATGACCCAGCAATCCCTCTCCTGGGTATCTACCCCAAAAATATGAAAACATTTATACATAAAGACACGTGTGCTCCAATGTTCATTGCAGCTTTATTTACAGTGGCCAAGACATGGAAACAACCAAAATGTCCTTCAATAGATAAATGGGTAAAGAAGTGGTGGTATATATACACAATGGAATACTTACTATTCAGCGGTAAGAAAAGATGATATAGGACCATTTGTGACAACATGGATGGATCTTGAGATTATAATGCTAAGCGAAATATGTCAGACAGAAAAAGCAGAGAACCATATGATTTCACTGATATGTGGTGTATAAACCAAAAACAACAGAAGAACAAGACAAACAAATGAGAAACAAAAACTCATAGACACAGACAATAGTTTATTTGTTACCAGAGGGTAAGGGGGAGGGGGATGGGAGATGAGGGTAAGGGGGATCAAATATATGGTGATGGAAGGAGAACTGACTCTGGGTGGTCACACAGTGGGATTTATAGATGATGTAATACAGAATTGTACACCTGAAATCTATGTAACTTTACTAACAATTGTCACGCCAATAAACTTTAATTAAAAAAAAAAGAGTCTATTTTGGGAATGTAATCAATAATGTTGTAAATTTTTTGTCGGGTATCCAATGGACACTTGTCTCATTAGGGAGACCACCTCAGGGATGGTGTAGCTGCCTGATGACTGCACTGTAAAGCTTAAGCTGAACAATAATGAATGCCAACTACAATTTTATATATATATATATATATATATATATATATATATATATATATATATATATATTTACAAGAAGTGGAGTACAGCATTAGGAAATGAGGCAGTGGAAATGCAATGGTTATATACAATGTCAGAGGGGTTGTAGATGGGGTAAAGGGGGTTATCACTGTGTGAGGGATATAAATGATAAATGTTTAACTATTACATTGTTTTGTACACCTGAAACTAATAAAAAAAATACTTACAAAAGAAGTACTTTTAATACACTGAATGGAAATAGACACAAAAAATAATCTTAATATATGGAATTAATGTTAAAGGATTGAAAAGGAATGTGAAATTATTTTTAAAGAAACATTTTTACTTCTTCATTCGTCTTGTTCTTTTCTTGTTTTCAGTTTATATTAAAAATTAATATTTTTATCATATTTATTTATTCTATCACTGCATGTTAGAAAAATAAGTATACCATACCAAAGTAAAATTAAATAGTTCATGTCTTTAAGCTTTATTACCTACTGATACACACTAAAAATGCTATTGTATAATAAAAAAATAAAGGTTAACTATGTTTTTTTTCTCAAAAAAAAATCCGTACAAGTAATAACAAGTGTTGGAGAAATTGTGGAGAAAAGGAAACCCTAGTACACAGTTAGTGGGAATGCAAACAGCCACTATGGTAAACAGTATAAATGTTCCTCAAAAAATTAAAAATAGAAATACCATATGATCCAGCAATCCAACTTTTGGGTATTATCCAAAGATATTGAAATCAGGATCTCACAGAGATTTCTGCATGACCATATTCATTGTAGCATTATTCACGAAAGCCAAGATATGGAAAAGAACCTAAGTGTTCATCAATGGATAAGTGGATAAATAAGATATATAATCTATATATCTATATCTATATATATATATGTTGTTGTTCATCTATGAGAAGAGGAAATCTTGCTGTTAGCAACAACTTTGATGAAACTTGAGGGTGTCATGCTAAGTGAAATAAGTCAGACAGAGAAAGACAAACAAACAAACAAAAAAAACAAGACTCGGGAACAGAGAGTAGAGTGGTGCTTACCAGGGGCTCGTAGGCGGGAGGATGGAGATATTGGTTAAAAGGCACAAACTTTCAGTTATAAAATTAACAAGTTCTGGTGAATCTAATACGAGTATGATAAATAGACCAGCCTTTCTCTGTCTCAGCGCCATTGCAGTCACCATCAACCAAGTTGTCTGCCTGAAACCAAAACCATTGGGCTTCACCATAAAAGCAAATCTAACATTGGGCCAATAATCTCTAGACAAAGCTTTGGACAAATATCCGTTTACCTATCCATCCATTTGTTCATTCGTTCAACAAGTATTTATTGAGTACTGACGATGGGCTAGGCCTCATGTGAAGTGTGACTGTTAGCCCTGAATTGGAACCATTTATCTTCCACAAATGAAGCATGACCCTTGTAGAGACCTGAGTTAGGAGTGAGTAGCTTTGGGGTTGAGGATATAGTCTCAGAAGGAAGAAAAGAAATATTTACTGAGCACGGATGGTGTCAGACCCATGGAATCCTGAGACGTTAATTAACCCCCAAGAGGATTCCTAATTCTCTGCCCAAGGCAGCAGCATTTTGGAGGGCTGCCCTGGAGGTGGGGCTCTGAGGGGTCTGAGGCTCAGATGTGCCCCTTTCAGTTTCCTCCTCTCCTCTCTGTGCTCCTGTGTCTCAGATGGTCATACTTGTCTCTGTATCCAAACCCCTACTTTAGTCTATGTTTATTTCCTCCCGTGCTATAAGGATATCTTACTTACGTGGGATGGTCAGACTTGAAACTGGAACTCCTCACCACTTTAGAGGGGCTCTGTATACGAGCATACAGTGTATCTGAGAGAATGAATTAGGTCTCCCTAATTCTAGGGAGACCTAGAAGGGGTTAGGTCTCCCTTCCCTGGGGAAAGCAAACCAAAACAAGTACAGAAATCTATCACTATGACCGAGGTTTGGATTAAAGATTAACTGTGCCTTCCACAGAAGTTTTCCTTAATACATATTTTCTGTATTCAGTCTTGCGCATTGTTTTGTGGCTCTATAACAACTCTGTACTTTCTTCCCAGAATTTCACAATGTTGCCTAAACCACTGATAAAAAGTTAAGGAATTGCCCCACATTCGGTCTTATAAAAGTTTATGTCTCTATGCTGTACTTTACACCCCTGATAGTCAAAAATATTGTAATAACTATATATGGTGCCAGGTGGGCACTGGATTTACCAGAGGGATCACTACTAAAATTAGGTAAATGTCTAACCACTATGCTGTACACCTGAAACTAATACAATATTGAACGTCAACTCTAATTGAAAAAACTTAAAAATATAAGAAATAAAAAGCCTGGAGAAAAAGTTTATGTACCAAATTCCTTAAAAGCAGATATATTGATCACTTTTCCCCTAGTTTTGCAAATAGTTCATTTTTGCTGATCAGGAAGTAATAACAATATTCTCTGTAGAAATTTATGAAAGTACAGAAATACATATGCCAAAGGAAATAACTGTTGACATTCTGGCATATTTTTCTCCGGTTTAAAAAAATCAAAAAACAAATCTTGAATATATAATCTTCCCCAAGCTTTACTGAGATATAATTGGCATATAACATGAAGTTTATGGTATACAACCTGTTGATTTGATACATTTATATATCGCAAAATGATTACCACCACAGCACTAGCTAGCACCTCCATCTTGTCACATAATTACAATTTCTTTTCTGTGGTGAGAACATTTAAAATCTACTCTCTTAGAGACTTTCAAATTTATAATACAGTGTTATTAGATATAATCACTGCTCGTAGACCGCCTATAAAACAACTAGGCCAGTGTTTGACACAGAGCAGTCATTCAACAAACATCCGTTCTCGCTCCACTGAACCTTCCCTAAAAGAGACAACTTTGAGAGCAACTAAGTAGCATAGCTAGCATAAAAATCTCTCCAAAATGGGTCAGCAAACAGGAAGATAAATAGGCACGTGTAGGGGGAATAAAGGCATATGTGTTATGGTTGGCTTTCATGGTCATTTCCCCGTTGTAGGAATGAGTTGTCTGGTGGAGTCTCAGGTAGAAAGAAAAATCATAATCCTATTTTTATTTACATAGGTATCTGCAATGTCTTATTATGCCCCCACAGGACAAGATACAGAATATTTGTCAGTACTAGACTATCACTAACTATAGGATCTTGGCAAAGCCAAGAAGCCTCTCTTGTCTTCACTTCTGTAACAGGAGAACAACAACTATCTCTCTCAAATAGACCACCCAGGAATGTTGTGGTAGCCAGTGAAAAAGCCCTCTCCATTCTTATTTGGTAAGAAAGAGGCTATGTGAATCCAAGGATGGGTCTAAGAGTGATACTGCAAATATAAATTGTCCTTTTAGATGTAGTAGTAATGATAGGAAGGGTTATTTAACATCCAATGGATCAAGGACAGAATGTTACTTGAGATTCAAAGGTTGCAGGTTTGCAACCCTATAGGGAAATAAGAGAGTCATCCAAAATTAAATACTTTCCCTGTGGCAGGCAAAGCGCTGTACCTGTATTCTTTCACTGAATTCTTAAAACAAGCCTAGGAAGTGGGGGTTATACACCCATGTTCTGAATGAGAAAACTGTGGACCACAGAAGTTAAGTCATTTCCCTAGGGTCAAATAGCTAGTAAGTGGTACAGCAGAGATTCGAAGGCAAATCTGTCTGACTCCAAAGATACCAGCTTTTAGAGAAATAACCACAACAGAAGTGAGAGCCCAAAGACATTATACATATCTAATCCAACTGCAAAAGAACAGGAAGAAATGTTCACTCCCAGAAGACATCCTTTAACCACAGACTTCTTTGATTCTACTTCCTGAATAAATTGTCCTCTGCATTTTCCATTTGAGGGGAATGTGAACATTTGATTGGCAGAATTGGGGGTAGAATCAGCTTCAGTGCCTGGATGTGCCATCAACTCTCTCCCAAAAGGATACAAGCAATAAAGAGAAAGGAGTGGAGAGAAGGAGAAAGATAAGAAAGGGTTAAAGGAAGGAAGAAAGAGACTGACTAAAGCATCTGCATCTTCTTTTAACTTTTTAAACTGGGTACAGCATTCACACAGTAAAGTGCACAGACGTTGAATGTATAGCTCAATGAACTTTACATATGCGGTGTGATAAAAAAAATACGGTGAATGTTTAAGTTTTAAAAAATTATTACAGTAAAAGACACATTGACTTTAATCCCCTTCAAAATACTCCCTCTCACTTCAAACACACTTTTCCCATCACTCTTGCCACTTTCTGAAGCAGTTCTGGAAGTCCTCTTTCATCAGTATCTTTAGTTGCACTGTCGTGCCTTCCTTGATGTCCTGAATCAACTCAAAACATTTACCTTTCATGGTCATTTTGACTTTGGGGAAGAGCCAGAAGTTGCACGGTGCCAGATCTGGTGAATAAGGTGGATGAGGACACACCGTAATGTTTCTATTTGACAGAAATTGCCATGCCAGAAGTGATGTGTGACACAGAGCATTATCATGATGGAGGACGAAGTCAAGATACTCACGAAAGAGGACTTCAAGAACTGCTTCAGAAAGTGGCAAGAATGATGGGATAAGTGTGTTTGAAGCGAGTGGGAGTATTTTGAGGGGGATTAGTGGCAATGTGTCTTTTACTGTAATAAATTTCTTTTATTTAAACATTCACCATATCTTTTGATCACACCTTGTATATATCCACCTGTGTAACTGGATCAAGATAGAGAACATCTCAGGGCTGGCCCGGTGGCTCAGACGGTTAGAGCTCCATGCTCCTAACTCCAAAGGCTGCCGGTTCGATTCCCACAGGGGCCAATGGGCTCTCAACCACAAGGTTGCCAGCTCAATTCCTCGAGTCCTGCAAGGGATGGTGGGCAGTGCCCCCTGCAACTAAGATTGAACACGGCACCTTGAGCTGAGCTGCTGCTGAGCTCCTGGATGGCTCCGTTGGTTGGAGCGCATCCTCTCAACCACGAGGTTGCTAGTTCGATTCCTCGACTCCTACAAGGGATGGTGGGCTGCGCCCCCTACAACTAGCAATGGCAACTGGACCTGGAGCTGAGCTGCGCTCTCCACAACTAAGATTAAAAGGACAACAACTTGACTTGGAAAAAAGGCCTGGAAGTACACACTGTTCCCCAATAAAGTCCTGTTCCCCCTCCCCAATAAAATCTTTTAAAAAAAATGGTCAATTAAAAAAAAGATATAGAACATCTCTATCACCTCATGTTTCCTTCATACCCCTTCACCGTTAATTCCCACCCCCCCAGAGGTGACCCACTAATCTACTAATCTGATTACTGTAAACATACCTTAATTTGTATTTCCTAGGATGTTATATAAATGAAGAAATACAGTGTATACTTTTTTTTTTTTTGGTTTGGCTTCTTTCAGTCAGCATAATTATTTTGAGACTTTTTTATGGCTAAGTAGTATTCCAATGTATGGATGTATCACAGTTTGCTTATCTACTCATTTGCTTATGCACATTAAGGTTGTTTCCAATTTGGGGCAACTATGAGTAGACTTGCTGTGAACATTCGTGTACAAGTCTTTGTATACACATTTGCACTTTCATTTCTCTTGGGCACATACCTAGAAATGGAATTGTTGGATCATAGAGTAAGTACATCTTTAGCTATAGTAGATTCAAAAGCATTGAATCTTAGATCTCTGCCCTTTGCCTATCCTGGCTTTTTATTTAGAAAAGGTAACTTCATTTTCCTCCACAAAATGGAAGTTACATATACTCTCTATAGAAAATTGGAAAATACAGCAAAAGAGAAAGAAGAGAAATTATATCAATGACCCCCATTTTCCTAAATGTAATCCAGCCTCAAATAAGCTCTCTCCTTTCTGGAACTAGGTGTTGTCTAGTGGCTGACTTGAGAATGCAGAACCACAGCTAGAGAGTTTCTGGAAAATTAACTGAGCAAACTGTCAAGCATAAAACCAATTTACAAAGCCATGGAGACTCTGTCTATGAAAGAGTCAGGGCCCAGTACACTGTGAGGCTTAGTTTAGACAGAGCCTGTAGTCCGGCCCAGAAAGGCAAACAACTCCATGTTCTCCGCCAGCCTTCCTGAGCTTTCTTACAAGACAGCACAAGAGGGCAAAGGAACATACAACGCAGTGTTTTCCTGTCCTGGCAACTGACTTGTGGCTATAAAAAAAAATACTTAGATTTCATCCTAACATGTACCACATCCATACAATATAGTGCACCATTAAATATATTTAGGTAGATCTATATGTATCAATGGTAAAGTGTGATCAGGACCTGTTTTGGGACATATTGTAATGTAGTGGTTAAGATCATGGGCTTTGGAGACAGTCTATCTGGGCTCAATACCTGGCTCCAACCTAAGCTCTTTGATCTTAAACAAGTGACATTGTTTTGCTGTCTCCCCATTTTATCACCTGTGAAAAGGGAGTTATAATAATACCTACCTGTGAGACTGCTTTGAGGATTAAATAAGATAAAAATCTGGGACACTTAGAAAAGCACTCAGAACAAGTAAAACTTGGTTGATGATAAATTAACCATCAACAACCTCAAATGGTCCATCAACATTACTCCACAGTCCTATTTTCCTCTGGTCAACACACTCTCACTGTTACAACTAATTAAACCTCTCCAATCTCTTCAAACTTCCAACTCCTTCTCTTCCTCATTCTTTCTACATGTAGAAATGACCACACTCCCCTTTACAAAAAAGAAAAAAGAAAAGAAATGGGGGGAGCCTTCAGAAGGAAACTTCCTCATCTTTCCAACACCAAACATTAACTTGCTGACACCTGCACACAAGCTGTTAGACAGATGCTCTCTCCTACTGAACACTATGTCCTCCACCTGTGCTTTGAGTCCCAGGCCCTCCTCTTTCGCAGCAAATGTACAGTATATAATTTATCCCTTCTCTCTACTGTATTTGAACCACTCACTCCCAACAGACCCTTTATTGTAAACTTTACACATCCACAAAATTTATTTCTGTTTTTTTTAAGGCCTCTCTGCACCCCCAATCCCACTCCTGCTACAACCCTGGCATTTTTGTGCCCTTCTTAGTCAAACTGCTTCAAATAGTTGCCTATATTCTTTGTTTTCACCACCTTAACTTCCCCTCTCAGCTAACCACACTCCAATCCCCTCCAATCCAGATTCTGGCACTGTCACTCCATGAAAATTGATCTGGCTAAAGTTGTCGATGACCTCTATATTCCTAAATGCAACACATTTTTTCCAGTCCATGTTTTATTTGATCCCTCAGCACCAATAGACACCGTTGACAGTTCACTCCCTACTTGTTGAAACACTCTCTTTTCCTTCAATGACATGAATCCCTTCTAACATTCTTTTAAACCTCCCTGGCTGCTCTTTCCCTGTCTCCTTTGTAGGCTGATCCTCTTCTACTCCACATTAAATCCTGGAGTTTCTCAAGGCTCCTTCCTATGTTCTTTTACATTCTCCCTCTGATACTCTTCTGAATTTGACAATGTTATCCCCACATATGGCTTCAATTACCACCTATGTGCATAGAGCTCACAATTTATATCTCCAGGCTAGATTCCTCTTCCAAGCTGCAGATCCAGCCACTTAATTATCTATATGGCTCCCTTGGTGTTCTCAAAGTGAGACAGGTTAGTTAGCATGTCCCTAGGTAGACAGGGAGATCCCTGGTGAAATAAACAAAAGACAGCCATACCTAAAACTTCAGGTTTTGAAATCACTCCTTCGCTCCAGGACATAATGTAACAAGGCCCTAAGATTAATCATAAAATTCCTTCTGGCCTGACAAACGGAGAAGATCTCATAGATAAGAGTAGGTTATTTCACTAATTCCTTTAGGATGGGCAAGCAGAACAAACCTGGTGGACGAATTTCATGAGAAGGCACCAAGTTCCCTTCTTCAAACAGTTCCCTTCTCCAAACAGCTCCCTTTCCCCAAACAGGCAAAGGGAAGGTATGAAAGTAGGAGCTTTTGCCTCAGTCACCGACACCTCCATTCGGGACCCCCTCCCGCTCGGGAGCTGCAACCTCTTCTCCTGCCTCTAATAAACTATCCTCTTTTTAAAACTTTTTGCCTCTCCCTAGTCCATGTTTCCATTTTTCAGCTTCACGAGACACGATCCTGGCCCGCACTCAGAAACTGCTGGCAGATCCAACATCACCTACATCAAAAGGCATCTCCAACACAACATGTCTAAGACCAATCTCACAATTTTCATCCTTGAACTTGGTATTCAGTGTCTCTGACCAGCACCCCCAAATATCCAGTGGTACAAGCCTTGACCTCTTACTCTCCCTCACTCCCAACTCCAATCCATTGCTAATTCCTGTGGATTTTACTTCCTATGTAACTCTAAAATATACCAATTCCCTCCATCTAAACCACGACTACCCCAGTCCGATCTACCATCACTTCTACCCTAGATTGTAGCAATGATTTCTAATAAGACTCCCCAATACATTCTGATCCCTTCCCATTCCTTTGTCCACACTGTAGCCATGGTGATATTTTCAAAAGACAAATCCAATCCATTACCACCACCACCACACACACACAGAGGACTGTCAATGGCTCTTAGGATATAGACAAAATGGCTTAAGCTGGCTTGTGTTGACAGTCCAGTCATGACAGTTCACATGTGTCCTGGCCCCTATATACCAGCACATCCTCAACTCCCACCACACTGCTCTTGCACTGCCTCTTGAACTCCAGCGGTATTGACATTCTTTCAGCCCCTTTTACTCACTATGCTATCTCTTAACATATAGCCTTAAGCCTTTTCCCCCAACCCCCATCTCCAATCTAATAATCCTCTATTTTTCCTTTACCTCTCAGCTCAATAATCACATTCTCAGAGCAGAATTCCTGACCACCTTGACTAGTCAAATCCCCCTATTTTATAGGTTCTCATAGCACCGTGGACCCTTTCTTCCTAGTACTTGTCCTTATTGCAAGTACACACTTTTATGGCTATTTGCTTACTATTTGGTTCCCTCACTAGACTATGAGCTCCATGAAGAGCTCCTTGTAGATGTTTTTTGCTCACATCTGTTTCCTCAGCACCCACGACAGTGCCTGATAATAAGTAGGCCCTCAATAAGTATTTTGTGAGTGAATGAATGAATGAATGAGTAGGCGCTTTTCAGTAGTCTGTTAAAAAAGAATTGCCCCCCCCCAAGAAGGCCAGCCTGATATACACTACCAGAAGCACTGTCTGAAAGTGCCTCTGTCAAAGAGAAACAGCCAGATACTAGTTAAAAGCTGTTAAAGACAGATTTTCAGTATTATTACAATAGGGGGAAAAAGAGACTTCAGTATAGAACTGAGTTCAATTCTGAATACAACAAAGACAAGTAGGGATTTGTACCAAGGAACGGAGTGAGGGAGTCAGTGGATGGAAAATTACTGAGACATCATGGAGGTGATACTGGCCAACGAGTAGCCCCTCCACTGAAAAACTTTAAGTTTTCTTTCCTGTAGAAATTTTAAGTTTCCTTTCCCCAGTTTTTAGCTCCTACTCCTGCTTGAGATAATTACCCTAAAACTTGTGATTCATACTTGTTGATTGTAATCATTGAAGCCTAATGTTCTCTCCTACCAGTTCTGGGTCTAACTCCTGGGCAATTAACAACAACTGAATGACTGGTTGAATGGATACAGGTTCTATAGAGCTAATGGATTTATTAATTAAAATCTATTTTTCTTCATTTAGCGGACTTGTGGATACAAAGAATACCCAGCAAGATTGTCAGTCGCAACCAAAGAAGCCAACACGGTCTTCCAGGCAGATCTTGTGACCCCCTTCCTCTCATCTAAGATCAGATAGGGCGGGAGTTCCTTGAATCTCCCAATAGGTAGGGACAGCTCTCCACCCCTGCTCAGCATGAAGCAGATGCAGAAGAAAAGGCTTCCTGTCCCTCAACTTCCCATAGAGATTTTAGGAGGATCACTTCTCCCAAGGGAAAAACAAGGCAGGCAATTAGAGATAGGCATCAGATCTCTGCATTCCTGCATCACCCACAGAATGTGACCGCCCAAAAGACCTCCCCTCTTTGCCCAAAACTTCCCCCTTTCATTGTAATTATCTACCTCTATGAAGAAACAAATGGGTACAAAATACCCAACTAGATTAGACCAGTCACTTGCACCTGCGCAGTAAAGGCCACAACGACCTTCATTTCACCTGGGCCTCATTATACCAATGACTATAATATCATACATATGCCTGGACGTTCATTAATATCATTATAACAGACTGAATTCCGGGAAGGAACATACGCAGTCTAAAAAGATGAGGTAATAGCCTCTTGTCAATCACAGGTGTCAATGAAGTGGTCCCACTCCCGGAAAGGAACAGCCCATTGTAGAGGAAAAAAGGATAAAAACTCCAAGTGCTCACCAGTCCACGCCCTTTGAGCCTTTTGAGCCTTGCTTTTGCTCAGGGGCTCGCTCCAAACCCTTTGGAGTGTCCTTTTTCTTTTAATAATGAGACCTTGAGCCATTCTCTGCTGCTCGGGTCCGCTCCTATTTCTTTGGAGTGTACTATCTCTTCTAATAAACTACTCTTTCACCACTTTATTTCTGTGTCTCATTCAATTCTTTGCTGGAGACGCCAAGAACCTGGACACCGCGCCAAGAAGAGCCCACTGTCCAGTAATAGAAGAGGGGAATTCTTGCTAAACCAACTGAACAAGATTCTTGGTAAAAGCAGGCCAAGGTGATCAGGTATCAAGGGCAGGAGAAAGGTTATTGCTAAAACTGGACTAGGCATGTGTAGGACAGGATCCCGGGACAGGGCCCACGGATGAAGCCTAACTGAAAAGAGGACTTAGAAGAGACTGTCTAAAGTTTGGTGAAGGAGAGAGAGTCTGTCATTTCCTTAAGTTGTATTTTTATTTATCCTGCTAGTCTCTCCATAACATATATTATATGTCCACTATTATTTACTTTTACTCCATAGGATTTGTAAGTTCTTCTTTAAGGTAAAAGTTTATATTCATAAATTTCACCCATTTACAATTCAATGGTTTTAAGCAAATTTACAGAGTTGTGCAAACTATCACCACAGTGAAAGTGTAGGACATTTTCATTATCTCTAAAAGAAGGGAAAAAAAATCATGTCCATTGCCAGTCACTCCTCTTGCACCTACCCTACAGGCACGTTTGAAGCTCCTCATATTTGCCTTAGGATAAAACATACAACCTAGCCAGACAAGCAAAAATCAAAATTATCACACGTGAAATAATTTGAAAACCAAGTAATAATTGTGCAGTCTGATTACTTGCTCAAAAAGATTTAGAGGACAAATCAGTGTGAACTGAGGAGTGGGAAGCAGTTTCAAGGAAGAGGTAGAACATTTTAGGGCTTTGTTGCAGAGAAAAAAGAAATGCAAAAGAATAAAATGAGTTGAGAAATACTCAAACAAAAGAACCCACATGTTTTCCGAACTTTTTAAAGTTCCAATATGGTATTTTGACAGTTAGGGAGCTGTTTGTCCTTGATCCAGTAGGCAATGGGAGTTTTGACAACAGAAGAAAAAGGATTAATCACAATCCATAAAAGTTGAATCAACACTTAACTGAAAATAAACACGTACTGAGTGCCTACTGTGCGCAGGGGAAAGCAGCTCCCCTTCCCTCCTGCTCTCCGGGCTGCCCTGGGGAAAGGGAGCGCTAATCTGGAGAGTCTCGAGAAAGCCCTGGGAGGGGACGCCAAAGAGGTTCCAGGGCCCTCTCTTTCCTGCCCTGTAGCCGGGTTTGGCCTGGGTTGTCCCGCTCCCGGATCCCAGCTGAATCGAAAGGAGTGAGAGGGGCCTGGGAGGGCAGGTGCTGTTCCCGGACCAGTTATCAGGCCCCGCCGCGGTTAAAGTGGAGGTCTCCACTCAGAACTCCGCTGACTCCCTACTCCCCATTCTTCCCCTCGACAAGATCCGCCATTCGCCACGCTGACCACGCCCCCTCTCCAGCCGCCCGCACCAGCCCGGAGCCGCCCGCCGCCCTTGCCCAGGAGGCCTCTTCCGCCTCCATCCCCGGAAACCAAATATACTAAGGGCGAGGATGGGCGGATTGAGGGAAGGGTGATTCTTATCAAACTCTCTCTCCGCCCTCCTGAGGCCCCCACTACCTAACCTTTTCTCCTGATTATCAGAGGGCTTTCCGTAGGGAAACGTGACTTTGGGCTGGAGGTGGGGGGCGGGGGGAAGCTGGACCGAGCGCTGGTCACCGCTGCCCTCACCACACAGGTCCCACGGCTTGGCTACCCTTACCTTATCCCATGCGGGGCTGAGCCATGACTTTCTCTTTCTCTCGCCAGACCGTTTCCTCCTCCCCTCCGGCATCCCGCTTCGTTCCCAAAGACAGAGTTGATCCTTCACCCTCCCTGAGACTGTTTCCTCGTCTCTAAAGTGGGGATAGCATTGACACGTAATGACATCGCGTATATGAGAAACAAGCCCAGTGCAAAGGAGGGAGGGGACAAGAAGAGGGAGGGAGAGAGGGAATAAGAAAAAGGACCGTGAAAAAGAGTCCTCACAATATGCAGGTAAATGTCCTAATTAGTGTATTGGTCCGACATGGCACTGGAATAGGAAAATGGTTCAGAAATAATTACTGAATAAATTACAGTGATTCTCAGATGTTTCTCAGTACCCATCTCTTCTTTCAGAAGCCTAGCATCGAAGGGCTGGTGGCTGGCAGGTGGCGTGTTCCATGCATCTATCTGCCTGTGCAGATCACTGCTGGGAGGCAGGGGCTTCCACACACAGGCTCCAGGCACACCCTAATGATACAGGAGACTTAGCATGTCCCTAGGTAGACAGGGAGGTCCCTGGTGGAATAAACAAAGACAGCCATATCCTAAAACTCCAGGTTTTGAAATCACTCCTTTGCTCCAGGGCATAATGTAACAAGGCCTTGAGGTTAATCATAAAATTCATTTTGGCCTGACAAAGGAGCTGATCTGATAGATAAAGAGCGGGTTACTTTGCTAATTCCTTTAGGATGGGCAAGCAGGACAAACCTGATAGATGAATTTCATTAGAAGGCGCCAGTTCCCTTCTTCAAACAAGTTCCCTTCTTCAAACAGTTCCCCTTCCCCAAGCAGGCAACAGAAGGTATAAAAGAGCTTTTGCCTCAGTCATGGGGCACCCCCCCATTCGGGAGCCCCTCCCGCTCGGGAGCTGCAACCTCTTCACCTGCCTCTAATAAACTACCCTGCTTTTAAAACTTTTTGCCTCTCCCCGGTCCGTGTTTCCATTCTTCGGCTTCACGAGACACGATCCAGGCCCACACCTAGAAACTGTCGACGGATCCAACATCACCTACATCACCCCTCCTGAGTGTGGTCCTGCAGGGCGATAACCTGGTGACCCCTGGGACATGCCCGCTTTACATTCACAAGACTGAAATTCAGTCAGGTGAGGGAGCAGGTTGTGAAATGGCCCTTGTGACTCTCCCAACTTGGTATCAGGCACAGCGAGTGAAATTTCATGCCCTCAGCGGCTATCACTTTTGCAATAGTGCTAGAGGCCCATCTTGGAGAAATCTTCCTTTTTGCTGACAGCTTAGGAATTCTCCCTAATGGAAAAGGACCTTGATTTGTGAAAGAATTTGCAATGCATTTTCGTATCAATTTGCTGGGAGCGGGGAGGTACAGAGGATGTGCCATGCTTACAGATAAGATGGTGTGTGGTTTAGGAACCTCCTTTATGGTTGGATGAATGAATGCAGGAATAAATGAATGGGTGGATAATTAAATCCACGCAGAAGCCAGTGGTTCTGAGTATCAGAATCACCTGGGGGGCTTGTTAAAACAGATTGTTGGGCCCTAGCTCCAGGGTTTCTGATTCAGTCGGCCTGGGATGGGGCCTGAGACTTTGCACTTCCAGCAAGTTCCAAGGTCATGCTGATGCTGCTGGTCCAGGATCCCCACTCTGAGATCCACTGTAGTAATTCATCAGTAGAGACCCCTTTAGGCCATGAGTGTTGTGGCTGGAAACTCTTTTGGCTGATGCTGCCAAGTAGCTCATGGGTGCAGTCTAAAATGAATCCCCTGCCTTGATGATTGGGAGATATGGGTGGGTTGCTCACTTTACCTCCCAGGAAATTCTGTTAGAAGTGGTGAGGAGGAAGGGTAAGGTGTGCACGTGAGCGTCCCTCAGCGCGTGCATCTGTGCTGCGGTCCCGACAGGTACTTCTGTCCCTTTCCACACTTCTAGTGCTGATTTCCAGAACCGCTTGCTGTCTAGGGCCCTTCTGAGTTTTTTATCCAGCAAAAAATGGAAGCAAACTACCTTAGATCTCAGAGCTCAGCCTATCCTTTCCTGGGGTTTGGTGACATCTAGTGGCTAACTGGAGAATCTTTGCTCATAGAGAAAATTAACTGAGCAGCATGGAAAGCAAAAACTGGTACTTGTGAACCCTCTGAGAAAGGTTTCCTGAAGAGCTGAGAATGACTGACTCAATGTAACATCAGTGAAAATGGATTTCTTGCTCTTGCAGCTGTGTCAGAAATGAGACTTCATCAAAGACTTTCCACTTCAAATCACTTTCCACTGTATCCTCAGTGTAAATGATTTTCTAGAAATGGTGCTCAATAAAGTGTACTTGAGGTAATACCAATTTGGTATTTGCTTCCCATCTCAGTGTTTCTCTGGGCCCCAAGCTCTAAATATACCATGGATAACAATTCATTTCCAGTCTAATCCAAACTATAGAGATCTGTGTAAGTTCAGATGCAGCTGGTACTGACCTGAGGGCATCCAGGCCTGAAGATCATTGAGAGGTGTTTTTTATTGACCATTATAGGGGCAGAAATGTAAGATAACCCCAATGTCACAGGCGTTCAAAGTCCTAAAGGGAGATGCAAGATATTGTAAATAAGCATATGCAATTTGTACTTTTAATAGAAAGTTTAAACTGCTTGTTACCAGAACAAGGGGAGGCAATCAGGGATCATGAAGGAAGCTGCTTCTTAAAGCTGCTGTTTTAGGGTTTAGGCAGGCCTTTAGCCATTAGAGCTGTGATGGGTCACAAAACTTACCGTGTTTCCCCGAAAACAAGACCTAGCCGGACAATCAGCTCTAATGCATCTTTTGGAGCAAAAATTAAGACCCAGTATTACATTATAAAGACCCAGTCTTATAGTAAAATAAGACCGAGTCTTATATTAATTTTTGCTCCAAAAGACGCATTAGAGCTGATTGTCCGGCTAGGTCTTATTTTCGGGGAAACATGGTAGTTGTGAAACCAGCACCATTGGCAGATTCTCAAGCACCACCCCAGAACTACTGAATTTCAGAAACTCTAGGAGTGGGGCCCAGTAATCAATGATTTAACAAGCCCTGCAGAGGATAATGGTGCATGCGTAAGTCTGAGAACCATTGGTTTAAATGCCCTGGAAAACCTTAAAGGTTGTTTCAAGACTACTAATGAATTCATGGGGGAGACTGAATTATTTCTGTAACACAGGCCTACTTCTTTTTCAAAACATACAAAGGTGCTTTAAATCTTCTCATTTACAGTTAAATGAAAGAAGATTGTGTATTTGCTTTTTCTTTGAATTTTGGAGAATGCTGTCTTTAGATAGTCTCCAGAGTAGCCCCAACAGTCCTGGGGGCATGGTGATAAGTTTAGAAACAAACAGAAAATTGTTCCACCTCAATATTAACCAAAGAAATACAAACTAAAATAGCAATGGGATACCATTTTCCAACTAACAAATTGGCCATGATCAAGAATGTACATCAAGATTATGGGGGAAAACTTAAAACAAAACACACACACTCCTGGTAGAAACACGAAGTACCATGATCTTTCTGGTAATACAAATCAAGCCTTAAAAATGTGTGTACCTTTGACTCAGCAATTCCACTGCTAGGAATATAGCTTAGAAATAATGATATATGCAACAATGTAGGTATAAAGATGTTAATATGTTTATAATTAAAAAATTGAAAACAACTTAAACTTCAATAGCAGAGAATTGTGTAAAAGAAATGATTCATATGACATAATAAAAATCAAGCTTTACAAAATTATTTTTCCAGTTTTTAAAAGGAAGATTTATTTAACAAGTTTCACTTAGTACAATACATCTAATGGAAATCACAATACAAGGAAGATTTAAATCAAAGCTCCAGAATTTCATACAAATGACATGACCAAACTCCTGAAGTATAGATATTACATCTCAAAATTGTCCCAGACCCAGATCTTAAAAAAAAAAAAAAAAAAAGGAAAAGTGTACGCTTACGTGCCTTACTGGATAGTAAACGAAAAAGCTAGAATTAACAAACATGCCAAATGTTTTCACTTTGAGTCATAGACAGAGCTCCTATATTTGAGTTTTACAAAAAAGCATGTTTCTCAACATGCATCCAAAGTTTTCAATGTATTGTGGTATAAGAGCAACATTTAACATAAGTGAAACTGCTTTAACCTAAATACGCTTACTGCTTAGGTACACTCCTACAACAAAACTAACTTGAGGAAAGCTGAAAATTGTTTTAACAGTTATGGTGAATACTGAACTGTTATTATATCCTAGATGAATGTCTCAGTGTTCAAAATTACTGAGCCTGAAGTCTGAAAACAATCTTGACTTCCATTTTACAGTAAGCATAAATCACAAGCCTGTAATGCAAAGTGTTAAACTTAATCTTTGCTTTCTTAAAAAAAAAGAAAAAAAAGAGGAAGAAAGAAAAAGAAAAAAGGAAAGCTGACCAAGAGTGATCAGAATCAGTATTTCCCATTTTACCAATCATACTGGATATGCTAGACATCCCTCCCATTCTATTCAACTCCCATAAATGCACAGCTTTTATTTCTGTAGTAGCTGTTTAGTGCTCCTTCCTTACCTACGCAAGGTTTGACTGATAGTCACTGGAGTTTTCCTGAAGAACTTGGTCATATCCACTCATACTGCTCTGACCACCATAACCACCTCCATAACCACCACTCAGCTGCTGGCTAGCAGGACCCCCATAACTAGACTGGTTGGATAAGCCCATCCCTCCCATCATTTGGCTACCATAAGCTCCACCACTTGCCCCTGCTGTAGAATTCAAAAACAGTTCCACATAGCTGTGATCATAAGCCCCCCCACTTGTTCCTGCAGTAGAATTCAAGAAGAGCTCCACATATCTATGTTGCATGTTGGCTTTGTCTTTTGCCATAGCTGCCACAGCATCTTCATGAGTAGCAAATTCAACATCTGCCTCACCAGTGACTCTACCATCTGGCCCAATTTCAATGTGTACTCTCATGGGGTTAAGAGGTGAGAAAAAATTATAAATATCATTCTCAGTGGCTCTGTAAGGTAATCCCCTCATGTGTACACAGTGCCCTGTGGTGCTCTGGAAACTGGACCCACCATCTCCATATCTATGATCAGACATTCCTGAAAAACAGTAATTGAGGTCTCTTCCAAATCTATCAGACCCAAAACCATACCCATCATTATAGCCACCATAGTCATCATAGCCTCCATACCCTCCACCATAGGCACCCCGCCTCATCCTTTCGAACCCAGCCCCTCTGCCAATGCTATTATACCCTCTTCCAGCCCCTGGCCTATCATAGGGACCTGGCCGCTGCATAGCCATGAGCTTTCGAGGGGGGTCATAGTGGGTTCGGACTTCAGCTCGGCTGCTCTTAAAGATTTCAATGTACCTGTGCCCTATTCTTTCCTTGTGTTTCTTTAAGGCCTTTTCCGCTATCTCCTGTGAAGCAAACTGCACAAAGGCTTCCCCTGTGCTCCGCCCCTGAAAGTCCACCGGCAATGTCATCCCATTTGGCACAATTTCCAACCCTGAAAAAAACTGAACAATCTCCTCCTTGCTACAGCCAAACGGGAGTCCTCTAAGCCGGACGAAGCCATCATTGGCAGTATCAGGACTATTCGGACCTGTATGCTTCAACACCCAATCCATTTCAACACTGTTGGACTTGAATACTTCAACATATCTGTGTCCCATGGTTTCTCTGTCCTTCTTCAAAGCCAATTTCACTTCATCTTCCGATTCAAGTTCGACAAATGCTTCACCGCTTGGTCTGCCTTCTCTGGTGTAGATGAAACGAATACCTGATGTACCATTTTGGATTTTGCAATCAGAGAAGAAGCGCATCACTTCCTCGGCTGAGCAGGACCAGGGCAGGCCCCTGACCTTCACCACGAACCCCTCCCTGCCTTCCGTGCTCAGCATCATGATGACTGTTAGGCTCTTGGTGGCAAGCTTGGCTCAATGCAATTTCAGTGTAGCTGAAAAAAAAATTAGAACCCTATTATTGTGGAAAAATGTTCACAATATAGTAAGAGACAAAAGCAAACTATTAATGCAAAACTCAAATACACTGACAGCTTTTTTGGTAAGACATTCATATAAACAAAAAGACTGCACCACATTTCTAATTCATTCATTCAACAATTATTTATTCACTACCTATAGTATGTGTCAGATACCATTAATGGTGGTTATTTGTGGGTGGTGGGATTATGGGAGCTTTTTGTTTCAGGGAATGTTTTCTTTGAAAATTTCTGTATGTTCTACATTGTCTACATTGACCATATATTAACATCATAGTCAAAATAAAAAGGTGTAAAAAATTAACATCAACAAAATCAGTTGAAGACATGAAAGAAGACATGAACAAATAAAAAAAATTGCTACATGATTACATAAAAATTAAAAACTTCATTGCATCAAAAGTAAGATTAAACAGAATTAAAAGACAAACAATACACTTGAGAAGATATCTGCAACAAGTAGATTAATATCCTTATTATATAAAGAACTCACATAAATTAATAAAATCAGGGAAATATTAAGGCCTAAGAGACAAATGGGAAAAAGATATTACAGGGAATTCACGCTTTCATTTTACATTTTTCAGCTGCCAGGTCCAGTACTTGGCTCTGGCATACAAGGATCAGTAAGTCCAGAAAGGACTTATGGTCTTACAGGGGCCCTGTCTTTACCAAAAACAGAAGGGCAAATAAACATTATCTCCGCTATGACAGAATTCTGTGCAGGGTGAAAAGGGCGTTATAAAGCAGGACCTCATTGGTCAATTCTATCAGTTGCCACAGAATGGTTAGATGAAACAGACTAACTGGTTCAGGGATCCACAAATAGTTTTTAAAAATTATGATGGAGCAAAAAATAGGAAGAGGCAAGACAGGAGATAAGGCTGGCAAGGTAGAGATCAGATCCCAAAGGCATTTCATAAGACAATCGCTAAGGGGCTTGAAAGAGGGAGTGAAGAGAAGGGAGTGAGGGGTGATGGGAAGGGAAGGGAGTGAGGAGGGGGAGGGAGTGAGGGAAGTGAAGTCTTTCAGATAGATTGCCATGACAACAGTGTGGCACTCAAACAGCGGGGGTTGGGGTGACACTAGCATGATCAGTTAGAACCCTGCTCCTAGAGACAGGGTAAGGATTCACCTAAGGCAACAGCAGTTTTTAAAAAGTGAGGAAAGATGTGATCATTCAAAACAGTGAACTCTGCAGAACTTGATAACAGATTAAATGTAGAGAAACAGAGATATGAGGATACAGGAGTCTGGGAAATGTTTAAACCTCATCAATCATCAAGTAATGCACGTTAAAACCAAAATTGCCATTTTTCGCCCATGAAGATAGTGAAAACTAAACACTGAGGATAAATCAATGCTGATATTCAGGGTTCACAAACTAATAACACTCCCAGAAGTGAAAGTTTATACAGTATTTCTGGAAAGCAATTTGGAAATATGTATTGCTTTTCATACAGTAAATCCACCTCAGGTTATGTGCCCTAAGGAGATGATCTGAAATTCAGACATATTTATGGAGCTATATATTCTTTGAAAGGCATTTTATTAAGAAGGACAGAATATTACGTATTTAAAAATTATAAAAATATTTAATAATATGAGAAATTACTTATGGTATAATCCTAAGTGACCCAAAACCACAGCTACTTTATAATCTCAACCATGTAAAAAACATATATCCTTCAACCCTGCTAGAATTAATTGCAGGACCCAATCAACAGAAATACTCACAAATGTTCACTGCAGCACTGTTAGTAATAGCAGAAAATTAGAAACATAACTATCCATCAATAGGGGGATGGCTGAATGAATTATACTTTATCCTTAAAATAGAATGTTATGAAGCTGTTAAAAAAAGATCTGCCCTGACCGAGGATGATTTCCAAAATACATTGAATTAAAGAATATGCACAGTATGATCCCATTTATTTTAAAATATAAGCATGCATGTACACGTTTACAAATGCACAGAAGATCTGGAAGCATATAATACAAACTTGTTTTTTGAGGAAAGAACTGGAAGGTAGGAAGAGTGAAGTGGATTTTTTTCACCCTACATACTACTATATACTTTTAGTTTTTAAAAATCACTGTAATTGAAATAAAAGAAAACAATGTTAGGTAAAATATATGCAGGGGGAATATGTCAAATATTAACAATGGTTTCTCTGAGTGACAGGTTTATGTTTTTTTTCAATTTTATTTTAATTTTTTGTGCAATCTTAATTTTCTAGAGTAATTACTTTTATTTCAGCAAAAAGAAAACATAAAACAAATTAAAACGTTTGCTTTTCTGGGATCTGGTATTGCAAATTTTATGTAAGTTTCTAATTTGGTATGTGGATGGTTTATCTGACATGGTCTCGGAACAGTGGGCCTCTAGGAAAGAAAGTACAAAGTGTAATAACTGCCATAAAACTACACTGAGGATTGAATTCAACAAACGTTTACTAATTGCCTATTATGTGTCTGGCACACTTCTCTGCAGTGGTAATAGTCTTCCTATAAACCACCTTTTGGTCTGAGCAACAGATTTACAGACTGGTTTTTCGCCTGCCTTAGCTCTTGGATGACCCATCCCATTTAATGTCCCTGCACTCTACGCCTTAATATCCCCTCTGTAGTGGCAAGGACGTTCTGCTTCATTACTGTGTGTGTCTCCAGGGAAGGCCACCAGAACTGTTGCCTGAAGTAGGAACCAGGAATCCATTTGTGAGTTAAGAATTCGTGTATTTATATGTGTGTTATACACATACTTTTTATACACCATAATGCTGAGGAGTTATCTCTGGGTGATGAATTATGTGTATTTTTAAAATTTATAGTATACTGTTATTTTTCGAATGTTCAAAATTGAACAAGTAAATTGTTATAACCAGAAAAATAAACGTTAAACATTCAACTCAGTAAACATTTATTGGGCGCCTCTGTCAGGCATGTTAACTTTTGCCTACATGTGATTTTAGAGATAAAACTGACTTGATGCCTCCCCCCGCAGACAGACAAGATTATCAGGCAGTGGCGACTGAGTGCCTAACGATGGACCAGCACTCAGACCACTGGTCTCAATATCTGTTTTTCCTAAACCAGGGACGTAGTTTTCAAACGTTTTTCACCTTCAGGTTTCTCTTAAGGGCCCCCTGAGACGCGCACCGACAGAAAGATATACAAAAACACATACACAGTCACGAACGTCCACCATTTCCCCACCAGGCGCAGCAAAGGCGGCTTCCCGGCACTGAGATGGGGGAGGAGGGGAGCGGGGGAGGGGAAAGCAGAGAGCGAAAAAGGCGGAGGCGGCCCGCGGACCCCGCTTTCGTCTCCATCATCACCACCCCTGGGTCCCCAGTTCCCACCCACACACCAACCTCTAAGGATACCGGATAATTTTCCTCCTTCTTCCCTCAAACGGCTATAGCGAGACGGTAGACGACGACCAGAACTACTTCTGCTCACGTAAGCGATTGATCACGTGAGCACCTACGTCATGTGAGATCTCGGTCACGTGAGCAACTCTCGGCTTAAACTCGGGATCACTAAAGTGCCGCACTTCCTTTTGGTATTTCTATAGGGCGGGCCAATGTCAAGGAAGAAAGAGTGTGATTGGTTGCGGTGCGTCTTACGTGACTGATCATTGGTCCGCCTCTGGGGATAACCCTCCCAGTTGCTGGAGAAACAATAACGTCATTACTTAATAACTCCCCAGTGATTGGCCCGCCCCTAAGGTTAGACTGAAGAGCCCAGTTTAGCGCGGAAACCTGTTATGCATGATTACAGTGACGATGAGGCTCGCACGCAGAGTCCAGCCGCTGGGTTGCGTGCTGGCGCTTCGCTTCTTGGTCCTGGTTCTCTGGGACGTCCCTGCGGCCTGGGCCCTGGACAATGGCTTGGCCACGACCCCTACCATGGGCTGGCTGCACTGGGAGCGCTTCATGTGCAACACTGACTGCGAAGAAGAACCGGATTCCTGTATCAGGTATCAGAGATATTGGGTACCCTCTTTCCCTCGCCTTTCCGTGTTTGGAGGAATGGAGGGTCTCAGCGGGAACGTTTGAGCCCGAGGGAGAGCTTCCCTACTGCTGCTGCTTTTTTATTTCCAACAAACAGCTCCGGATGGGGACAGCCCCAGACTTTATCCGTGTGAGGAGTCCTGGGATGGGAGCCTGGCCAGCGGCCCCGGCTTCTCCATTTCTGCCGGATTCCCCAACTAGGGATTTTTCCCATTTACCATCCAGTTCCGTTTAGACCCTTTTTGTGAGCCGCTGCTCTGCCTCTGTTGCACAATAAAGCAAAGAGCAATAAAGTGAGATGTGCCTGTATAAAGTTCCTCCAGGTCAGCCTTTCAGCTAGACGCCACATTCAAGGGCGAGAGGGTGGGGAGATCGCAGAGACTCCATGGTGTCTCTAAAATCCCTCAAGTTACAGCAAAGGGACCCAGTGACCCAGAAAAGGAGAAGAAAAGTCATCTGTCTCTCCTACTCACCGCAGCTGTGCTCGCAGTTGGTATCCGCAGATATTGCGGGTTCCCCGCCACCCACCCCCCAAACTACCACCGCAGTAAAGCGAGTCAATCTTTTTGCTGGTGGAGGGTCTTGCCTTCAATTTGTAAAAAACGCAACATCTGTGAAGCGCAGCAAAGCAAGGCATGCCTGGGTATCTTTCAGATAGTATCAACACATTTCTAACTCAAGGCTACCTCCTTGGCACAGCTTCTGGGATGGGGGAAGGCAAGCAGAATGCACAGTCCAAGGACAGGGGAACGGGTGAGGAAACTTCCCATTGCCAGGTCCCACTGGAGAGTCACCGTCTTCTCCCTGACCTTCCCCGACAAGGCTGGATAAGACAGGTATTGAACCTATCTGTTCCACACATTCCTTGTCTGTAAATTGGGAATAACAACTCTTACCTCAGAGAGCTGACTCAGAAGGATCTATAAAATAGTTCTTTAATTTTTTTTCAATTACAGTTGACATAGAATATTACATTAGCTTCAGGTGTACAACATAGTGATTAGACATTTATATAACTTAAGAAGTGATCATCCGGATAAGTCTAGTACCCATCTTTCATGTCAGTTTCTTATTTTAATATTAAGTTTATTGGGGTTTTTGTCTTCACATTTTTCTCCAAGTGGTGTAAGAAGAGTATAATGAAAAGAAAGAGTCCCCTTATTCCACCAGCCAGAAATAATCGTAGTTAAAATGTTAATGCACAACCTTAGAATAGTTCTCTAGTAAATAATAGACTTCTTTTTTTCATTATTTTTTTATTTACTACATTTATTGGGGTGACATTGGTTAGTAAAATTATATAGCTTTCCAGTGTACATTTCTGTAATACATCTATATATTGCATTGTGTGTTCACCACCCAGAGTTTTTTCATTATGTTTCATACAAATGAGATCATGTTTTTGTTGTGAGTTGTTAACAAGACTCTGAATTTTGCCTGGCTGCGTTCAAATTCTGGCTCATCCTGACTTAGCCATGTGACCTTGGGCAAATTCATTACCTTTCCTAAACGTAAGTAGAGTGCCTGGCACAGAATAATAGCTTCATAAATGCAAATTTATGTATATGCCATAATTTAAGCAAATTCCTGCTGATAGCTATTCAGGCTCTTCCATTTTTTCATTATTGTGAACAAAACTGTTCACAATACATCATTGTTTATCATCTGAATCTTTCCTTAGAGGTCTAGTTACTGGGTCCAAGGGTTTGCTTATTTTCTGAAATGCCAAACTATCTCCCCCAAAAGTTTTACAAATGCACATTCCCAACAACCGTGTATGAGAATGCCCGTTTCTCCTCACCCTGGCCAACACTGCATTTTTGTCATTCTTGTAAAACGTTGCCAGTATGGTAGGTGTTTTTATTTTCATTTATTTGAGTACTAATAAGGTTAAACATCTTTTCATATGTTAAATTGGCTCTTTGCACGGTTTCTTTTATGGATTGCCTGTTGGTTCCCTATTTTTCAATTGGAATGTTTTCTTGTTTGTTTGGGAGGGGGGCTTGCTTTTTGTGTGTAGTATTTTATTTTTTTGTCTATCATATGTTGTGAATATGATGGTTCTTGCTATATGTTGGTTTTTATATTTATGTATCAAACATCAGTTTTTTTCCTTTGTGATTTCTGATTCTGGCATTATACTGAGAAAGTCCTCTCTAACCTGAAGATAATAGAGTCACCTACATTTTCTACTAGTATGTTTATGGATTTTTTTAAATATTTAAATCTTCAGTCCATCTGGACTTTATTCTCCAATAAGGAATGCCACATTTAATATGTACTAAAGTCCATGGTACCAACTGGCTGGAAGGATCTCTTTCTGAACTTTCTCTTTAATTCCATTGATTGGTGTATTCTCATGCTACTGGTACTACACCAACTTCATTTATCTTTTGCAGAATGATCACATGTTTAATCTTTTAGGTGAACTTTTCAAATCATGTTGCTAAGTTCCTTAAAAAGGCTTTTTGGGATTTGTTCAGGGCTTTATTAAATGCAGAAGGTGTGTAGGGAGAAGTAGCTTCTTTTTAATATTGAGTTATCCAAGCGCAAAATAGTGTCCCTTCATTTATTCAAATCATTTGGGAACAGCATAGTTTTAGTCATATGGGCTCTAAACGTATCTTAAATTTGTGTCTAGGTATTTTAGATTTTCCTGTTGCTTTTTTGATTGCTCTTGTCGATGGTATCTTTTTCTCCAACTACGTTATTGTTGATATCTAAGGAAGCTGTTGATTATGTTAACTTTGTAGTTTCTGACTTCGCTCAAGTTTCTTCTTAGTTTTCTAATAGCCTTTTCAATTTCATGTATTTCTCATTCCTATTTTAATTGTTCAGGGTTCTTAAGGTAGAAATATTAAGAGGGGAGGGGAAGGAGAAGAAAAAGGGCCCAGTCCATTTTACCTTGCATTGGTTGTGATTACTACCTATTACTGGGTTGAAAAAAATTGTGAAACCCCAAGGTGCCTACCAAATAGGAGGTACTCAAACATTTGTTTAATGGATTGTGATGATTCTTGGAATTTTTCTTTCAGCGAGAAACTCTTCATGCAGATGGCAGATCTCATGGACTCAGAGGGCTGGAAGGAAGTAGGGTATGAGTACCTCTGCATTGATGACTGTTGGATGGCTCCCCAAAGAGATTCAAAAGGCAGACTTCAGGCAGACCCTACACGCTTTCCTAGCGGGATCCATTACCTAGCTAATTATGTGAGTTTATAGATAATTTTCTTTTTCATTCAGGAAACTGTAAGCATTTCTGTATGGAAACTTGTTCAGAAACACTTAGAAAGTAAAATAGTGGCCATTATCGGAACGTTGAATTGTAAGCTTAGCGGGTGGAATTTTCATCCCATCAGCAGATACATGTTTTGCAGTAGTTCTTGAGGCCCATCTTAGAGTTCTCCTTTTGCTGAATTCTCTAGGAGGAAAAAGGAACTTGGTTCTTAACATATGTGTACATATATTTCCATATAAGCTTTGAGCAGTATTGTAGTAGTACTATAAACTAGAATTTTAGAAGATAGGAGGAATACATTCAGGAGGCTGTAAAAGAGTAATAGAGTCAGGCATTAGTTAAGGACAATGAAGACAGATTTTATTCAGCACTATTGCAGTAGAGGAAGGAGCCGAGCTCAATTCTGAATATAATAAAGATGAGTGGGAATTTATAGCCGACCAACAGATTGGGAAGGGTCAGTGGATGGAAAATTACTAAGAGGAGACATCAAGAGGAAGGGGATTCTTGCAAAAGGCAGGCCAAGGACTTAGACATCAGGGTGGGAGATAAGGAACTTGATCACATATCAAGGGTGGGGGGATGACTTAGCAGGATTCTTGCTGAAACTGAACACGGAAGGCCAAGATTGAGGCCTATACTTGAGAAGAGGGCTCAGAGGAGCCTAGGTTTGGTCAAGTAGAGAGTCATGTCCAGACAAATTGCCCTGGAAAGGTAACTTTTAGGTTCCCATCAGAGGAAGATTAGAGTGGCTGATAGCTTTCTCTTCAGTTCTATGCCATAGCTTACATGTGTAGTTTGAACTCAGCAGAATTGTAGAATTTGCTCTTTGTCTTCCAACAAACTCATCTGGATAATTTTGGGGACTTGTGGAAAAAAAAAAAAAGCCCCTGATACCTGGTGAAGTGTAAGTGTTTCTGCCGACAGCCTGGAGTGGGTCTCTCTTTCTACTTCATGACGGCCCTTCTATTGTGGTGACTCTGTCCTCTCATTTCAGGTCCATAGCAAAGGATTGAAGCTAGGAATTTATGCAGATGTCGGGAAAAAAACCTGTGCAGGCTACCCTGGGAGTTTTGGATACTATGACATTGATGCCAAGCTCTTTGCCGACTGGGGAGTAGATCTGCTAAAATTTGATGGTTGTTACTGTGACAGTGTGGAACAGTTGGCAAATGGTATGTTTTATTTAAGAGATTTAGCCATGAGCAAAGAGAAGAACTTTGAGGCCAGGTAACTGAGCATCCACAGAACTAATCTTCCCATTTTTAGTACCAAGTCACAATACTGGAAATAATCATTCTCAATGTGCCAGAGATCCTACCTCTTCTCTTCTTTCAGTTTGTCCATGCACTCATTCATTCATACAATGTTAAATCCATGCTTGCCTAACCACGGCTAATATAGTGCACTTTTAATTCAAGAGGACTCTGAGTTAATTACAAATAGTAATTCTAACTCTCCATAACATCACTTGAGAAAGCATCCAGTATGTCAAACAGTCACAGAAAAAGGAGCATCTTCATTTCTGCCTTTCCTTAATGTATGCACCAGCCCACGCTACATCCTCAGAAAAATCCCAGCAAAAAAAATACCTTTGGGAGGTATTAGACACAATTTCAGCACAGTGCAGCTACCTGTCTCTGCTGCTGGTTTAAAATATAAACATGGCCCTTCCAGGCAGCCTCTTTTTAAACTATACAACCACAGCTGGAAATTCCCTTCTTTCCCTTATTTTACCCATTGTTTTCTTATACAGGTTATAAACACATGTCCTTGGCCCTGAACAAGACTGGCAGAAGCATTGTGTACTCCTGTGAATGGCCCCTTTATATGTGGCCCTTCCGTAAGGTGAGCTAGTGAGCCCAGAATCCAATAGAGCCTTGCTGATAAATTCTCAGGACTTGAGAACAAAGGAGACAAAGGTCTCCTTCAAAGTCCAACCTTACTTAACAGTCTCATCCTCATTTCTCCCAGGAATCCAACCACTTCTCACCATCCCCACTGCTATTATTGGAGTCTTAGCTACCACCACTTGGGCAGTCGGTCATTTTTGAATCTTCCCTTTGTCTCACGTTTCACAACCTATCCACCAGCAGTCCTTTTAGTTCCAACTACAAAATATATCCTGAATCAGCCCATTTCTTTCCATCTCTGTTGCATTCACCCTGGTCTTTCAAGCCACCATCAATTCCCACCCAGGCTTCTCCCAACGGCCTGATCTCTCTGCTTCTACTGTCCCTTACCCCCATCCATTTTCTAAGGAGCACCAGAGATTCTTGTTAAAATGGAAATGGAATCATATCACTCCCCTGCTTAAAACCCTTAACTAGTTTCCCATTGTACTTGGAATCAAACTCCACTGATCTGGCCCTGATGTGCCTCACCAACCTTATTTCACATCCCTCTTTCCCTCACTGCAGTGGTGTTCTTTCTGTCCTTTAAATGCTCCAAGCCTATTGCTGCCTCAGAGCCTTTATACTTGCTTTTTTTCTGCCTGGTACATTCTTCCCCAAGATTTCTCATCTCCTTAACAGTGAGGTCTCGGACCAAATGCCACATACTCAGATGGGACTTCTCTACTCTAAAATAGCCCTCTATCCATTCATTCTTTATCACATTCACCTGTTCAGTTTACTTTTAAGACCTTAGCACTATATGGAATTATGTGTTGACTGGCTTATTGTCTGTCTCCCCCACTAGAATGTAAGCTCCAGGAGGGCAGGGACCTTGTCTGATTGTATCACTATATTCCTAATACCTGGTAAGTGTTGAATAATTACTTATAGAATGGATCCTTGTTATTTGCTTCTAATCTCTGTAAAATACTCTTCACCTCTTTCTCAACATCTTAAGCCTTTTAAATATACAGGTTTTTACTGTGTTCCCGAAAATAAGACCTAACCAGACCATCAGCTCTAATGCGTCTTTTGGAGCAAAAATTAATGTAAGACGCCGTCTTATATTATTTAACATTATATGAGACCGGGTCTTATGTATTATATTGTATAAGACCCGGTCTTATTTTACTATAAGACCTTATTTTACTTATATTTTACTTATTTTACTTATAGTAAAATAAGACCGGGTCTTATATTAATTTTTGCTCCAAAAGAGACATTAGAGCTGATAGTCTGGCTATGTCTTATTTTCATGGAAACACGGTATTCTATTAACAAATTATGTGCATAGGATTCAGATTGCCTTATCATATGTTTGATGAGTTCTATGTAATTTTGCAGCTGTTATTTTTACGTATTGTTATTTCTGTTTATAAAAGTAATACACGTTCATTTTAGAAGTTTGAAAATACAGTACAGTGTGGAAAAAAAAGTTAATCCACCATAGTCCCAATACCTAGTTACTGTTTGGTAAATTTCCAGCATAGTATTAAAGCCATTTTAAGTAGGGGTTTTAAGTTATATTGCCTACTTCTGAAACAAACTTCTTACAATGAAATTCCATTATAATAAGGATTTATCTCTCCTCATGGAGACCTTTAAGCTGTAAACTAGAGAAGGCTACAAGTGCCTCCTTTAAACTTGACTATTTTCATCTCGCAAGAATGTTAGTAGAAAGTAAACAGAAGTTATCTGTTTTCACAGCCCAATTACACAGAAATCCGACAGTACTGCAATCACTGGAGAAATACTGGGGACGTTTATGATTCTTGGCAAAGTGTAAAGAGTATCTTGAACTGGGTATCTTTTAACCAGAAGACAATTGTTACTGTCGCAGGACCAGGGGGTTGGAATGACCCAGATATGGTAAGAACCCAAGCCTGCCTTGTTCAAACCCCTGCAGTGGGCCTGTTTCCTACTTGACATTCAAGGTAAATTGGAAAGTTCTTGGGAGTAGGCTTTATGTGATAGAGTACTCAGAGCAGGGTGCCGTGGAAAGTGGCTTGTGTCTGGGCAACTTTAAGAATGGTTTTTGTCTTCTCTCATTTGAACTCTAACTTCATCCTTTGTCCCAGTTAGTGATTGGCAACTTTGGCCTCAGCTGGGATCAGCAGATAACTCAGATGGCCCTCTGGGCTATCATGGCAGCTCCATTACTCATGTCCAATGACCTCCGACACATCAGCACTCAAGCCAAAGCCCTCCTTCAGAATAAGGATGTGATTGCAATCAACCAGGACCCCTTGGGGAAGCAGGGGTACCTACTTAGAAAGGTATAGTAAATAATGTTCTATGGGAGAAAATAGGAATTGGCCAGGAACATGTTCCCCTGCCTTCTAGTCTACAGTTCATCCAAATGTTTATTTTGGGTGTGTATTTTAAGGTGGCTTTATACACCAAGTACCAAGTTTGTCTTGAGCCTAAATCTGTCACATATTAAGGATATGCACTGATCTTTTGAGAATATTTTTTAAATCTGGGTATGATGAGGCTTTTTGCTAGAATCACTTCCAAAACATGCTACAGTATAATTTTAATTTTCCCTGGAAGTGATAGTTCTAATAAGACTGTCACAAAGCAGTTTATTGCTAGCTACCAAGCTATCACACCTGTTTTTCTTGGTTTACTTTTCAGGAAGACAACATTGAAGTGTGGGAACGCCCTCTCTCAAACTTAGCCTGGGCTGTGGCTATGGTAAACATGCAGGAGATCGGTGGACCTCGTTCTTTTACCATAAACATTGCTTCCCTGGGTCAAGGAGTGGCCTGTAATCCTGCCTGCCATATCACCGAGCTCCTCCCTGTGAAGACAAAGCTTGGGTTTTATGAATGGACTTCCTGTTTAAAAACTCGAATAAATCCCTCAGGCACTGTTTTGCTTCGGCTAGAAAGCCAGACTACATAAAAATAAAAAGCTTCCTTAAAAATTTGTATTTTGTTGCCAAAGTGACTACCCCACTTCTGACCTTTCCTTCCGATTCTCACTTCAGCCGTCCTTTTATTGCCTTGAATAAAATTTTACTACATAAACAGGGCACATGCTCACTCAAAATACAAAGTGTATGTTGTAACAATTCCTTTGCCTGTTGGGTGATTACCAATTAGTTTCAATAAAACTGGAAGACTAATCATTGCCAGTTGATAAAAATTGAAATGAAACTAGTAAACCCAGACTTAAGTCACCTGCGGATATACAAACATGGAAGCAAACTGTTCCATCCCATTGAGATGCACTTCCAGTTACCAAAATGTGTAGCGTATTTGCTTTGTCATCATTTTGCCATGCAAGTATGAAGAGCTAAAATCAGTAAGAATGAAGTATACAATAATATACAAAGAGGAAAGGCATGTGAAATTTGAAACTGTTAGGCATTTTAAAAAAGGGAGATATCCCTGCTAAATTCCATTGGGGATTTTAATTCACTAGAAATATATCCTTTGCAGTTATTTCAACATGCAAAGAATTTATGTTGAACTTAGAAAGGGGGCATGTCAAAATGCTTAGGTGGTATGAGAATGGAGACATAATATATATAGTATGCTATGCCTAGAGAACGGGTCCAGAATTCTTCATTAAATGACTGAAGTAGCAAAGGTGAGAAAATCACTCTTGGTGAACTTTATAATATTCTCTGGATATAACTGTTACTGAGCTCACCGTTAGTGAGTTTCAGGTCTCTACTTACATCCCATGCTTGGGAAGTAACCAATAACCCTTGCTTGGTAACAGCAAAAGGGATCCCATGAAGCCCCAAGTGATCAGTGTCAAAACTAAACCATCACAACATCTGATGTAATTTCAACCAGATTCAGTCCAAAATGAGTCAAGTATCCAGAACCATCAAGCATAAATTTCCCAAGGGAAATTTTTTTAATGACACTAGTTTATTTCCCTCCCCAAAAGACCAACCATATGAAGCAAACATATTCTCAAGATTTTATTGTCTTCACGATAAAAATATGAAGTTTAGAACTGGATCACTTGGCCCTGTAACAGAAAGGGAAAAAAAAAGTGATTTTTTTGTATTTTGAACAGTGTCTATTCCTAACTGGATCACCATCCTTAATAAAGTAAGTTCTCATGCTCCCTTTCCTCTTCATGCCAAACCCAACACCAAAAACCTCACACCTTCAGCTATGGATCAAATTATTTTGACGCTTGCCCCTGATCCTGATGCCACAATAAATAAGTGGGCAGAAATGTTCACCTCTCCAAATAAAGCTATATAGAAAAGACTGCACCTTCCACCACAAATTATGTACCTTTCTCTTCTTATCTCCTCCCAGTTCAAAATGTTTGCATCTCTTAATAGCCAGCATTCTCTTAGATCTGCAGTTGGGCTCAACACATTCAAGCCTCAGGACAATCTTCTTTGTAGTTTTAGCCTGGAAAAAAAAATAAATCAAACTCTTCATAAATCACTGCAGAAAAGCTGTTTTCAAAAAAACATGACTCTGTTTCGTTAATACTACTTAAAGCAAAGCTTTGCAAATGACAGTTGTCACAATTTGTCTTTGGCTATAGGGAGAAAACAAATGTGAAAACCAGTGGATTTAAGAGAGAATAGCAAAGGTGGCAGGTTATCTGTTATCAAGTTCTCCATTCACAAACACCCTAGAGGGCTTATCAAATAGGCACTCATCACACCACCTTGAACTTGTGTGGCCTTCAGCAGCTCTGCATAGTTAAGTATTCCACAACCAAAAATGGGTCATCCAAGTCTATGCAACTATGAAATACACACACCTTTCGCAATTCATTAAATAGGGTTAACAACTGTTACGTAAGACCTACCAGTTCTGAGACTACATACAATTACGTCTAGAATTTGTGTGTATTCAAATTATTATTTTAACACAAGGTAGATGCCCCATGAATTCTCAACTTGTTAAGCCTGCTCCTGTAGTCAGAATTCTACCGCTGCTAATTTACAGCTCTCAAAAAATCCAAAACCTAGCTAGAAGCTTCCCATCTTCTCAACAGATTAACTGAATGTGAAAAGGCAAGCAAGCATTCCTTTTATCACTTTGAGATCAAATCATTTATTGCACCTAAATGAACACTAAAGTCATTCCTTGGTACCTTCTGGAACCAGGCTAACGGAAGAGCAAAGTGCCTAAAGAAATTCTATGGTCCTGGGAATGCTGTCCCGGCACTGTGTACTTACTTTAAGAAGTAGCCAAATAGCCCGGGGTAAAAACACATTCAGCCAGAGAATGACAAGAGTTCAGGCCACCAGTAGAAGGCCTAAATGGCAATTTTAAAGAGCTTTATGACTTCATGAGGTAGATAACCGATTGCAGGCTGAGCTGAGAAGCAAAATAAGAACAATTCTTACTGCAAGCAAGAGCTGAGGATTCACTAGGATATGAGGAGATAGGAACAGGGCAAAGGAAAGGATTTGCTGGTATACTCAAACTTCAGTCCTTAGAAAGGAAGGGGACATGTTTGCCTCTTCAAAAAGGAAAGGACAAAAAACATAAAACACTGTGATGGGGCAGTGTTGTAGACTACAGTCAGACCTGGGTTGTACTTCCCGCTCCACTGCCTACTAGGTATGTCACTGCAGGTGACTGAAGATAACTTCTCTGAAACTATGAAAACATGTATCTTTATCGTAGAGGTGTGTGGGCTAGCAACAAATGCAAGGTCTTTACCAGTCAGTGGGAAGCACATCAAACAGTAATTACTACTCACCTTTTTGCGGAAAATTGGCTTAGTCTGCCCACCATAACCACTCTGTTTCCTGTCATAACGCCGCTTTCCTGGGAGAATGAAAATTATTTGTTACGATATACCAAAGATAATAAATCACAACAGCCACGTGGAAAATCCTTCTTAGGGGTTTTATCTTGAGGTTTCCAGCAGAAATATCAATGCCCAAGAGGCGGGATGGGGGCGTCTGAGCTCGTATGTACTATACAAATGTCACATTCAAACCCAATCACGTAGACTTACCCTGTGCATACAGAGAATCCTTGCCTTTCTTGTACTGTGTCACTTTGTGGGGCTGGTGCTTGCCACACTTCTTACAGAAAGTCCGGCGGGTTTTAGGAACGTTCACCTAATAAACAGTTCAGAACGTGGTGTTATCAGATGCCAAAGGCACAACTCCGACCCAGCTGACGCTAAGGCAGTCCACGAGGACTCGACTCTCAAAATCCTCGCTAAGACACAACGCAGACTAGGTGGTCCAGCCCTATGTGCTTCAAGTACAGCTGCGTCCGACGAGCCCTAAAGTGTTAGGAGAGCATATCCACACCACCACTCACTAAGTCTACCTCTTTGATCCAACCACTTCAATTCCTGGCCCCGAAGCCCGGTCCCTTCGGGGTCGATCCCATCAACACTGGGTTTCTTTGGTATAACGAATCCGCACAGGGGCCCGGACCCATCCCGGATGGCACCGTTGACCTGGGGGCGGGGGGCGGAGATTAAACTGGATGGTACCGCATTCCCACCCCAAGACCTACCATGTTTGTGAGAGCGCTATCCGCGCGGAAAGAAAGAGGCCGGGCTGGAAACGGAAGTATGTAGGCGGTTCCTGGTCGCCCTTCTTCATGTCATGGGAGTCAGTGGGAGCAACCATAGAGTCTAAACCTCTGTGCGCAGCGCCCTCTGGCAGCTGAGAGGACTCGATTCGGAGCTGGGGACGGGAGCTTAAGGAAGGGCTCTGCCGAGGCTAGCACATTCTCTGGGACTTCCTCCCTCCCCCTAGCTTTGCGACTTTTCCTCGCTTCATCACTTTTGGCAGACGCTGATTCAGTGCAGCATTAAGTGAAGGAAGCAGTGCTCTTGCAGACCCTCTGGCCTCCCTCTCCCCGTCCCCGATGGAAGGCAGGACTAGAGGCAAGTGGAGGGGCCCACCACCTGCATGTTCCATTCCTGTTCCACCTCAAGGACACTGGGAACATCTTTTGCAGGAACTGCTGGTTCACTGAAGACTTGGAAGGAGCCAGTGCTCTAGTCCATCTATCACATAGCCAGTTGGTCCACTCAGCAAATGCATATTGAATGCGTATTCTGTGTTGGGCACAATAATCAAATAATCATGCTCATAATGTATAATTACAGACTAAGTACTTTGTAAAAAAGGAACAATGATCAGCATTAAAGCAGCCCCTTTTTGTTGAGGGAACTAGTTGGCTGCCCTAGGTTCTGAAAAATGAGAATGAAATTGTTCAGCTGCTGCAATCAGGTCAAGATACAGGAAGTATCCAGCCATGCTTCCCTTCCCTGGATACCTGTATGAACAAAAAAGGAGCCAAATACTAAACCTGACAAGCTCCTTACAAACTCGGTGATCAAAAGTAACCACACAGAAAGGTCTGGGCAGGTCACGGTAGGTAGTCTCGCCCCAGGCCTATAGCTTCCTCAGCAAAGGTCAATCTTCACGTTAAGTGAGCCTTGTCCATCGTTCTTATGCATCTAGGATAACATACTTCTGAAATGTCTGAGTAATTTTCTCTTATAGACTCCTCGAAGGCACAACAGCAGACACCAGAGCACAAGACCCACCACCAGAGCATGAGAGCACAGAATCCTTGGTTGTTATCTTGTTCTCTGCATACCACCTCTATGTGCTGTCAGTGTTAATTAACTATCCTGTACCCACCAATGTAAAAGAAGTATGTGTTTCTCCATTTTGCTTTTTATCCAATCCTAGAGATTTCCCCATTTTGCTTTCTCCCGCGTCTTTAAACTACCACCAATGGCTTTCATGTGCCTCCCTTACGTTTTTCCTTTTGATTCTAAATGCATAAAAGGAAATGCACAGAATTGTACACCTGAAATCTATGTAACTTTACTAACAATTGTCACCCCAATAAACTTTAATTTTTAAAAAAAAAAGGGAAATGCAAAACTGCCGTTCTCCAGAGCATTTTCTCAGTCTGTTGAGATTTTTGTTTCCGGGCGTGTCCTCAAAATTTTGGCTCAAATAAACTCTTATAAGACGAAATAAGTCAGACAGAAAAAGTCTGTTACTGATATATGGTATATAAAACTGAAAACAACAAAAGAACAAGACAAACAAATGAAGAAACAAGAACTCACAGACATAGACAATAGTTTAGTGGTTACCAGAGGATAAAGGGGTGGGGGGTCCTAGAAGAGGGTAAACTTCTGGGGGCGTCAAATATATGATGAAGGAAGGAAAACTGACTCTGGGTGGTGAGCACATAATGTGAGATATAGATGATGTATTATGGAATTGTACGCCCGAAATCTATGTGACTTTACTAACAATTGTCACCCCAATAAACTTTAATTAAAAAAAAAAAAACTTTTCTATATGTTTGGATGTTTTTTCATTGACAGCTGGCAGAAGGCATTGCTAGGTTTCAAAAGAGTCCAGCAGAGAAAGACTTCAGGGTACTGAGCACTTAAAATGGATTGTCTCATAAAATTCTCACAGTAATTCCAGGAGGTAGGTGATACTATTATTCCCATTTTACAGATGAGGACATTGAGGCTGCAAGCTATTTTAAAAATTTGCCCAATGTTGACAGTATTTAGTGGAGCCAATATACAAACACAGGTGATCTGAATCCAGAGCCTGGGTTCTCTTACCGTTATACAACATGACAATTGTGGCCTGTTAACTATAATAGGTAACAATTATTGAACACTTATTATATACCAGGCATTTTCCTAACCACCTTATATACTACCTCTTTTAATCCTAACAATCCAGGCAGCGTATACCATTATTAGTATTTAACAGGTTGAGAAACAGAGGCACAAGAGGCATTAATTTGCTTACCCAAAGTCACACAGATGGTTATTTTGTGGAGCTGGAATTTGATCCCAGGTAGTCTAACACTATAGCCTTGCACTTAACCACAACATCACACCGAGGAAGCAAGGGCATTTGCAGGGTGGAGAAGGATGAGGAGAGAGAATTGGGCAGAGGTGTAGGAGGAGCTGCCAGTGAATTAAGGGCCAAGGAACAATGAGAGCCTGTGGTCTCCTGCTTGCATAGCCCTCCAGGAGCACCCATGGGTCCTGAGCTGACTCTCTGATCATCCCCTTTTTGTTAGATGGTCTCTGGGAATGAGATAATAAAAACATTACCACTACTTGTTACATTTCTTAAAAGTTTTCTTTGCCAAACAACTAGCCTGTAGTCTCACAGCATTTTCTTCTCTCCGGGCTCTTAGGCAGCGTCACTCACACTGGCCTTTGAGGAGTTTCTAGAGGTTTTAGATGTTAGTAACATGGAAATATGAAGACAGCGAACATGGTCCCTCTTAGTCTAATCAACCTTAGTTCTTCCTATGACATCTCATGTGACATGGCTTTGGTTTCGATTCCCTTCACCAATCCTGGTATCTGTTTTGGACAAGCTCCTGCCCATTAATTTCCCCTAGGGTGAGCCACTCAGAACTGAACACAGGACTCTATATATAGCCTGGTCCTGCAGAGTAGGTGGCCTGTTCACATTCCTATGCCTAGATATTTTACTTCTGCAAGGAAATCTAATATCACTTTATATTTTCTGGCTGCCATGTTACTGACATGACATTTCTCTTGATTACTATCAGCAAAAACCTCTGAAACATTTCCACAAATGCTACTACTACCTCACTTTCACCTGGAGTCATTTGAAGTTCAATGTCAGTGCCCAATTATGGGACATGACCCTTAGCCCTGGTAAAATACATTTTGTTGACTTTGGCTTGTCACACCAGGTGATCAAGATCTGTTGGGAAACTGTTTGCTCTGGTTCTGTCATCCCCATCTAGCTCACAACAGCCTTGTGCCGTTCACTGATTGGCTAGGCTACTTTCTATAGTTTCCTCCAAGGTCATTAATAAAAATGTTGAACAAGATAGCACCAAGCACAGAACCTTATATTATACTGGGAATTTCTTGAGGTGACACTAGGCCATTTATTTGCACTATTTGGATGCAGTCCTTCTGTCCATCTAGCCAAGTGTGTTAAGGGAGTACTCATGGGCAGAAGGTGAAAAAGCACCTAGGTTTACTTTCCCCTTTTCCTTGCCCTGCTCTCCCTTGTCCAGCCTCCCCATTTTATGCCCGTTATTTCCCCGTCTCCACCCCAAGATGCACCTTGAGAAGGGATAGGGCATGTGACAACAAGTAGAATCTGAAGAAAAGGGGAATAAAGGCAAATGTCTGTGACCAACTCTCAGGCAGGTGACTGGAGACGCTGTTAAGAGGTGACTAGTTGAAAGGATATAAATTATCAATAAAATAGGAAGATCGTACAACACTTGCCACCCGTCTATCTTGTGCAGATGTGAGGATTAACCACTCTACAAATGCTTTTTTTAAAAAGTCCTGTTGCCTTAAAAATTCTTATGGACTTCTAGTGAGATCTGTGATCTGTTTCTATATTAGGATACAGCACCTGGGGCAAGTAAACATGGCAGTGCCTGATGTGTCAAGGTGGGCAAGCAGATCGGTCACCAGGGGCTCTGCTGCCATCCTGTCTGCAGCCAGTACTGGTTGAATTTCCTAGGAGAATCCTCAGGGAGAAGACTGCTGCTGGAACATAGCAGAGATAGCTGAGGAAATATTCAGGCTTTAAGTAACACACCTAGTCTGGTTTATTGCTTTACAGGATTAATGTGAAAAGTGTAAATTAGGAGTTAATCTCTGCAGCAGAATCTTTAATGGAGAAAATCAACATCCACAGAAAATAGGGAAGGTCACAAGTCTTTTTGTGGTCTTACATTTGGACATTTTTATCTGTAGAAAAAATGCTTTCTTTGAAAATGACTCAGCAGGGGGAAGTCTTGTCTCTCCTGTCAGGCTCCGTACTTTGGGGTCCCTTCATAAGCACTCTCCATCCTTCAGTGTCAAGTTTAACTGTGTGACCCTGAGTCTCTTTGGCCTTAGAGGACATGAGACTCTAAAGGCTCTCTTCCTCTTTAGTCCCTTTGTTTTGTCTTTGTGGGGTCTGCATTTCTCCTCCTTCCGGTAAGTCTCCACTACCTCTGCTGACCATTCCCACAGTCCTTTAAGCATGTTGTCCCTTTACCTTGAGGAAGTTTGCCTGATGACCCATGTGCTCAACCCAGCCCCATCTAGAGCTTCAGTGGCCCCAGTAATGTTGAGAAGGGTTCTTTCAGAGAGGACTCAAGACAGTAGTGTCAGAGGTCCCAAGCAAATGAAGGGCGGAGACAACTGGGAGGGGGTGGTTAGAATAGGGACAGCAGCAGGGAACCAGATACCATGCTGCTGAGAAGAAGAAAAAAAAGGCATTGGTTTAAGTCAGGAAACGAAAAAAGGGAACTGAGTGGCTGTGAAAGGGTGGGGTTTGCTCAGACTGTCCTTCCTCTCTGGACTGTAAGAATATGTCTCCAGGGCCAGTGTCTTCTGAGATCGAGTCCCACCTTCAAAGTCCTGGCATCTCAATGCATCTGGGAAGCTACCTGCACTAAGTCAGGACTAAGGTGGGTCTGCGGCACGGCAGGGGCTGGGCAGCAGCAGCAAATATCTTTTGTGGGAATCCTGAAGGCCAGAGAGAAGGCATGGCTGCTGCCATGTAGTTGGCTGATGGAGGAGGATGACTGAGGCTGGGAGTATCATCAGCACAAGGTCCCCTGGCAGTCCCCACCGATGATCAGAACAGGCTGTTAGGGTTCTTTCTGAGGACGGTTGTGGGGGAAACCGGAAGAGCAAAAAGTGACATGAGGTGAACATCTGAACAGGTAACAAATGTTGGAAAGGGGCGCCTGTGAAAAAGTTTGCTGAAAAGTAATATTGTCGGTGGCAATAGGATAAAAATAAGGCTTTGTTCAAATATTGCTTGAAGACCCCAAATGTGTACTTGTGTCATTGAGGTCCTTGGAAGAAGAAATTCTAAGGGGTAGATTGTCTGAGAAAATGGTGAAAGCTCCCACACTGCAATAGGCCGTTGACCTTTGAGAGCCGGGGAAAGGTATCTGCTAAACCAGCCTTTAGGCAACCTGCCTCAGGCTGCATCAGGCCCGTGTTACGGAGATCTGAGCTGTCTTGTTGGAAGGATTGTGTGCACCAGCCTCCGTGGTAATAGTGGGTAAGAGACTGGGGCAGAAGAAAGCAGCTTCAGCCTCAGCCCAGACTGTGTGGTCAACCCCTGAGGTTTTCCCTATTACCATTGCCTGCCTGCCATGTGCACGGCTTTTCTCTTGTCTTCATCATTTCTCCTTTCCTCCTCTCCATCCCCCCTTCTCCTCCTCCTCCTTTCTCTGCCTGTACCCCTTTTTCTTTATTCCCTCCTTTATTTTGTTCATTACCACATTCCCTGAAACAGGGGCAGCACTTAATAAATAATTGTTGAATTGCATTGCATTTTTCTTGCCCCTTTCTTCCCCTGCTCTTTTCGCTTTTCCTTCCCCTTACTTGCCTAGTGCTACTACCTTCCCCATAGGATTGTTGGGGGGCAATAAGGGTGTTAATATATGTAAAGCGGTAAAAACAGGGCCTGGCAATAGTAAGTGCTAGTATCTCAGTGTTTGCTCTTATTTTTATTCTGCCTGAGACCTGCCAGTGCCCCCAGAGGGCCTGCCTAGAGCAAATGGTGTGGGATTTAGAACAAAAGGGATCTCTGGCTCTGACCAAGAAATCCTTGGATGTGTTGCTGGACCTCCAAATAGAATCCCAGTCCAGGTTGCCAGCCATCTGGGTCTCCAAGCTCCAAGTCTCTATCCCATGCTGTGCATTTCCAGAGGCAGGGCAGCAGCAAAGCCCAGAGGCAGGGGTCTACCAGCTCAGGGGCTGTCCTCTGTGCTGTTAGCACAGCTCACAGCTCTGTGTGCTAGCTCTGCTCTTTCTCTCCTTTTGCATGCCAAGTCTCTGAACCAAAGGTGCTATAGCCTCTCTGGAGCCTCAGTTATTTGATAAAACAATGCCACCCTCCAAATAAGCCACAAAATGCAAATACTCATGGAACTTAAAGCATTTTACTGAAATAGTATCCCTTAGGGCTAGCCCTATCTGCTCTATTCTGACCCATTTTATATTCAGACTACTTAAACTACCTGATGTGTTAAAGTCCAAATTCCTGTTGCTTATGGTCAGTGCTGTGTTTGTTTAGAATCCTTTGTAAACTCCTTGTGGTGAGAACTAGCACAACTTTCCATCCACTTCTAGGGTCTTGGTGCAATTTTAAAATATCATTACTCTGATTTACTATTTCCATTAGAGCAAATTTCCTATAGAGTTTCCTTTCAGTGGACTAGACCTATACCAGGAAGTGACTTAGGTATAAGAAGATACGGCTTTTGAAAACCAGTTTGGGTGTTCTCCACAGAGTCATCAGATACCTGCTGTTTTTCATCCAGTGATGCCAAGATCCAACTGTTAACTTCTGGGAATCAGGGAGAGCTAGAATTTTCAGTGTGGTAGTGCTCAGCAAGAAGCTAGAGACAGACCTTGACCTAATTCACTCTAAAGTTGCTTGGTTATGCAAATGAAGCCATCAGGGGAGGGGGAGAGAGAACTCCTCTGAGGACCCTGAAACAAATGGGCCACATGTGACTTTCAGTTTCTGTAGAGGTTCATGTGCACTGACTGAGGGTGTTCAGAGAGCACTGGAAACATGAAAGCCTTAATCTCAGAATTTCCTTCTCACTCTCTGAGAGCCGTCACCCAGATGCCCTTAGGGTTAATTTTGGACCTCGAGAAGCTCATCTCACTGCCTTGCCTCCCTGAAAAAGAAATGAACAATAGTCTATTACCGTGTTTCCCTGAAAATAAGACTTAGCCGGACAATCGGCTCTAGTGCGTTTTTGGAGCAAAAATTAATATAAGACCCAGTATGATATGATATGATATGATATGATATGATATGATATGATATGATATGATATGATATGATATAAGACCCGGTCTTATTTTACTATAAGTAAAGTAAAATAGTAAAATAAGACCGGGTCTTATATTAATTTTTGCTCCAAAAGATGCATTGGAGCTGATTGTCTGGCTAGGTCTTATTTTCGGAGAAACACTGTAGCTCATCCCTAGAAGAAGAAAATTCTAGAGTCAAGAGAAGCTAAATTTTAGACCAGGTCGATGTTGGAATATATTGGAGTTCAAGATCACTGGCTCAATGAGAAAACAAATTCATCTGCAATAAAAACAGTAAAAAATTGATTAGAAATGGAGCAGAAAGAGTTAAAAGTATGGGGAAAGCAGACTCTCAAAAATGGCTGTGTAGAGTGAAGTTGGTATAATGTTTCTGGAAACTACTTTGTCAATATGTTTCAAAATGCAAAATGCACACACTTTTTGACTTGGTAAATGATGCATATATAGAGATCCTAATATCATGGGGAAATAATCACAAGTAATGTTAAATAAAAATTTTAGATATTTGGGGGGAAGAGTGTGCTGGATAGATGGGTGGATGGATGGATCGATAGATGCATGGATAGGTAATATAAAGAAAAATAAGCAAACTACAAATAGTACTATGTGCAATATGATCTTAAACATAAGAAAAATGCGCAGAAAAAAAAGAAGGTAATGTGGCCAAATATTAATGTCTCTGGATAATGAGCTTATAATTGGTGTTTTCTTTTTAATATTCCTGTAATTAAAACATTTTCTACAATGAACATGTTATTTTGATATCAAAGGAAAAAAATAAAAATATTTAAACCAGAGAAAACAAAAAACTAAACTGAAAGAAAAAAAAGACAAAGAAGAACACAAGTCCCGAATGAAAGATATACACCCCAGCAGTCACCCTCAGGGCAGAGGGACAATGCCGAAAGTATTACCACCAATCTGATGCTGAGTGTAAACTTGAGGATTGGTTATCTGGCTCTCCTTGCATCATCACTTGGCCAGAATCTACTGTCTCCAGTACAGGGTAGAAGAGATGATGAATCCCAGAGACCTAGAAGTTTCTAGAACCACAGAAGAAAATATAAAATGTTAACAATATGAAATACTGAAAAAGAACCATAGCCCTCAAATCTCTTGGAAACGACTACAGCAGATGAGAATTTCTCTGGTTAGCATGCAGCCAGAAAAGTGATTTTGGCTGGAAGTCTTCGCCACAAATTGGTTTACCTGCAGCACTGACCCTGAAGATTATCATCAAATAATTATGTCTCACTGGAGCCTGAATAGAGCTTCTTGGAACTCAACAAGAACAATTAAGTTTCTTTGTTGCTATGGTAATGATGTTTTAAAGAAGACTTCTCTTCTGCTTCCAGGGCCAGGGCATTCTCAATCAAAATCTCAATCAGAACCTGAGAGATGCTTCTTATGGCTGAGAAGAGATTTTTGGTAGGCCAAATTTAGTCCATCAGTTATACTCCAATTGGAGACAGTTGATAATTCTATCAGATTGCTTAGTAAAGCACCAGGAAGATAAGGACTGAGGAGGGAACAAGGGATAGCACAAAGTGTCTAGTCCAACAGATAAGCCAGACGTGGGTTTGCCACTTTGTCTCAATAACTGAGAATTCATTCTGAGAGTGGAAAACTATGATCACATGTACAAGAATGTTCTTGGCAGAGAGACAACCAAGATGGCATAGTAGGTAAACACTGTGTTTACCTTCTCTCACAGCCACATCAAAATTACAACTAATTTATAAAACAACCATTATTGAGAATTGCCTAAAATCAAGCTGAACTGATGGCTTTCAATTAAGGACGTGCAGAAGAAGCCACCTGCAGACAAGTAGGAAAGTCAGAGACGAGGAACAGGCTGGTCCCACACCCGTGAGTGACCATTAAAGATCAGGAAGGCTATTTCGGCTGTGGGGGTCCATCCCCATCCCCTAGAAGGGTGAGAGATCCCAGCCCCACTCCAGCCCAGGGTCCCAGTGTCGGGGAAAGAAGTCCCCATAATTTTTGGTTATGAAAACTGGCGGAGATTGTGACTGAGTGAGAGTGTGGCTGCACTCACAGGCGCTCTTCTTAAAGGGACTGCGCGAGACTTGCCCACCAATGGATCACTCACTCTGAGCTTCAGCGCTGGGGCAGAAGCTGAAAGGGCAGCAGAAACAGATGGTGGGGAATTGAGTTGTCTGGCTTGGGACAGGGTCTGCAGAGGTGTCTTTTTCCTGGACGGGGAAGCTAGTGGAGGCCATTGTTTCTTTGTTGAGCCCTCCCCCATCCTGGCGTGCGAACACAAGTGGCCACCATATCTAAGTCTCCCCAGTTCGTTTTCCAAACCCCGGTGATTCGAGACCTGACCCTGCCCAACTTTCAGGCACACCCGGGCTGCATTCAGTGGCTTTCTCGTGCAGGCTGCCTGCCTTGGTGCAAGCTGCAGACTTTCCTAGACTCTCAAAGTTTCGCGGAGCCCAGCCAGGCACTATCTGGCTTGGGCATGCCCTGTGCCTCTGGCTGAGGAACCCTAAGCCGGCACTAGCGGCAGCTAGCCATGGTTTGCGGCTTGTGCTCTCAAAGTGCTTCCAAGCACAGCATGGATGATAGTCATTTGCAGATTTCTTTGTGGTTCCTGCTGGGTGGCCCTGGGTGGGACACAGACTGTGGCTGAACTTGACCTACAGCGGACCCCCTCTAAGGTGGTCCTGGGGCTGGCACCTCCGGTGGCCAGCTTCAAAACGAGCTGGAGCATCACCCAGCCGCCTCCTAGAATGACACACCCAATGGGCAGATTGGGCAGGCACCAGAGTCCTGCTGAGGCAGATCCTGCTCCATAAGATCAGCCCCTGCACAGCAACTCTTCCACTGTAGTCAAGGCCAGTCCTCACAACCAGTGAGCCCAACGGTCAGTCCCTTCCATTGATTTGCAATTATCAACCAAGGCTCAACTATTATATAAGAGGAGGGCACACACAACCCGCACAAGGGACACACCTAGAGTGCGTGGCTCAGGGGACCAGAAAGACTGCGCCACTGAACCCCACAGCACACCTACTACATAAGGCCATTCTACTAAGATTGGAAGACATAGCAGCTCTACCTAATACATAAAAACAAACACAGGGAGGCATGCAAAATGGAGAGACAAAGAAACATGTCCCAAATAAAAGAACAGAACAAAGCTCCAGAAAAAGAACTAAGTGAAAATAAATAAGCAATCTATCAGATGCAGAGTTCCAAGCACTGGCTGTAAGAATGCTCAGTGATCTCAGAAAGAACTTCAACAGAGAGATAGGAAACATAAAAATGTAGATGGAAACCAAAAAAAAAAAAAGAATGAGCCAGAAATAAAGACTACCGTAATGGAAATGAAGAATATATTACAAGGAATCAACAGTACATCAAGTGAAGTGGAGGATCAAACAAGCCATGTAGAAGAAAGGGTAGTAGAAAACACCCAACCAGAAAAGCAAAAAGCAAAAACAATCCCAAAACACTGAGGAGTTTAAGGGGCCTCTGGGGCAATATCAAGCATACCAATATTCGCATTATAGGGGTACCAGAAGGAGAAGAGAGAAAGCAAGGAATTGAAAACCCACTTGAAGAAATAATGACAGAAAACTTCCCTAACCTGATGAAGGAAATAGACATTCAAGCCCAGGGAGCACATAAAGTCCCAAACAAGATAAACCCAAAGAGGCCAACACTGAGGCACATCATAATTAAAATGCTAAAGGTTAAAGACAAAGAGAGAATCTTAAAAGCAGCAAGAGAAAAGCAGTTAGTTACCTACAAGGCAGCCCCCATACAACTGTCAGCTGATTTCCCAACAGAAACTTTGCAGGCAAGAAAGGAGTGGCAGGAAATATTCCAAGTGATGAAAAGCAATCACATACAACCAAGATTGCTCTACCTAGCAAGACTGTCATTTAGAATTGAAGGACAGATAAGGAGCTTCTCAGACAAGAAAAAGCTGAAGGAGTTCATCACCACCAAACCAGTATTGCAAGGAATCTTAGAGGACCTTCTTTAAGATAGGAGGGGGGTTAAGGATGGGTGAAAGGGGAAGGGATTAAGAAGTACCAATTTGTTATTATACAGTAGTCATGGGAATGTAAGGTATAGCATAAGGAATATAGTCAATAATATTGTAATAACCATGTATGATGCCAGATAGGTACTAGACCTATCAGGGTGATAGATGGGAATGGGGTTGGGGGCAGGGTGCAAAAGGTGAAGGGATTAAGAAATACAAATTGGTAGCTAATACAGTATGGGGAATATAACCAACAATGTTGTAAAGATTATATAAGGTACAAGATGGGCACAGGACTTATCAGTGGGATCACGTTATAGACTGTGCAGATATTTGACCAATGCACTATCCATCTGAAGCTGTAGTAGAATAATATTGGATGTCAACTATAACTAAATATATAGGTATATATAGTCACGGGACGTGGAGTACAACATAGGGAAGATAGACGATGGTATTGTAACAGCTATACAAGATGTCACAGGAGTAGTAGCTTGAGGGGTGGGTTATCACTTTATGAGGGGTTTAAATGTCTATTACATTTCTTTGTACACCTGTAACTAATAATAAAAAAAGAATATTCATGGCAGCACTGTTCATAATTGAAAATAAACAACCTCAATATTCATCAATAGGAGATTGGATAAAGTGTGATATAGTCAATATACAAAATACTTTATGCATATAAAACATGAATTAAATGTATGAACTAGAGTTACCAAAATAAATCTTAAAACATTACATTGAGGGGGAAAAAGGGAAGTTGCTGAAGAATATGTACCACGTACATAAAAATATAAAATACAAACCAATACTAAATGTCTTTTATGGATATTTACCTATGTAATAATAATAATATAAAAATATGGCCAGGAATGACAAGGACCAAAATCAAGATACTGGTACTTTCTAAAGAGGGAGGGGACTGATTGTGGAGAAGGACATAAGAAGATTTTGACTCTGGATAGTATATCTAAAAATACTAGAAGCAATTATGGCACAATGTTAGGACTCTACAGAGCTTAGCGGTGAATACATGAGTGTAATGTTAGTCTCTGTACTTTTGGCTATTCTCAATATTTCATAATATAAAAGAAAGTGTGTTCAATCGAAGTTTTACATCAACAGTAAGTATGAACAATCCAAGGGACAAAAAATAGGTGTTCCACCTAAACCCCAAGCTTTTATCCCATCAACAATGAAAAATCCTGAAAAGGAAAGAGCGAATGACTAGGAATCCACTAGTTAAGATCTCCTTGTGGAAGATTTAAAGGAAAATGTAAGAAAACCTGGTGGGACTGAGAAGAGTCCTCATGTGGGAAAAAGTACAGTTGACAGTTAACAAGGACAAATCATTTTTTCCAGCCTGGAGAAATATTGCAGAGGAAAGTGCTCCATGATCCTCTCTTATCCCCTGTACTTACCTACCATTTCCTCTTTTGCTGAATGTTCCTAGAAGATGAAGAAGGTCTATCCCAACTGCTGTTTGATGACAGTCATGGGAAATGACAGGATGCTGAGGTGGATGGCATTGCACCTCATTGAAGGCAAAAAAAAAAAAAAAAAAAAAAAATCCCTCTGGGAGGCAATGAGGTATCTATCACAGAAACAGCAAGGGTTGGGGAGTCCAGATGGATGAGGTTGGGCAATCACATAATGTTCACGAGTCTTACTTTCCTCATCTGTTTGTTGTGAGGAATAAATGAAATAACGTGTATAAAATGCCTGACAGGTAGACCGCACTGAGAGAAACAGTTCCCTTCCCTTTCCCTGGGGAGAAAAGGGAATGGCCAGAATCGTGCTGGGCAATTAAGTAATGCTTTAAAAAAAGAAATAAAAAGAAACACTGCTTCTTGGATATTCTGGTTAAGCAGTTATTTGTACTATGACTGACTGGTTACTTCTAACTAACATCTGGATTCTTTCCAATAATAAGCAGGCTATAAAGTTTTCTCAATTGTCCTCTGGTGTTGTCCCTAATAGTGTTTTATCTCAGCGTGGGTAAAGATAGGAACCAAGGGTGGCTTAGTTTACTGATTCTGTGCGTGCTGTTTAGACTAATTCCTTGGCATAGTGCAGTTTGTCAGATGGCTGAACTCTTACTAGCAAACATCCTCTTTCTGAATTCTTCTGCTCCATAGGGAGCTGGGAGGATGCAAAAGGTGGCTACATGAAAATCCTTGCATTTGTAGTTTAATAAAGAGAATGTCATAATGCTGGAATTCTATGTTTAAACAAAGAGCTCTGTGTCTTTTTATTATTTTTCCTCCTCCTCTTTCTTTCTCTATACGAACTGTGTGTGTGTGTGTGTGTGTGTGTGTGTGTGTGTGTGTGTATAACACTCATGTCACTTCCATTTCCACCCCCTGAGTGAGGTGCAGGGTCAGTCCTCAGAGTGCATCTTTTGTGGTCAAATCACCTCTGTAAGCTGCTGAAATTGTTAGGAAAAAAAATTGGAACCTGCTACAATAAGGACCCAAAGAAGCTGCAACAACCCTGTAACACAGTGTGTCCCTTACACACCAACCTTCAGGAAGACGTAAAGATAGATACCTCTTTTTTCACACTATTGCTGGATGAAGCAGCCGTGACCAAGAACTACCACATTTTCAGGCTGTGTGTGTCTGGACTGGATCACAAGGATTGGGAGGAAATCAGTCAAAGAAGTGGTGACCAGGCCATGGAAATCCCAGTAATCCTCCAGCTTAATGATCTAGAGGTAGAGGCCATTTCAACCCTTGCTCGCAGAGGCAATGGCTGGTGAGAAGCTTACTTCCTCATACTTAGACCAACACTAAGCCCTGCCCCAACACAGACATTTGAAAGGGAGGAAGGCTTCCTTTTGTACAAACTGGATTTGTTCTAAAAATGAAATGAGCAAAGGCAGTTTCCAGAAGGACCTGTATTATAGGAAATAAGAACAGAGACCAAGACTGAAGCAGATGTTGGGTCTGAGCAAGGAGTGTATTCACCAAGAGTTCGCAGAAAAACTAAAGGCAAAATGCTGGATGTGCTTTACTCAGTGAAAAGAAGCACAACTGGATGTGGTTTGGTGGGTAGCTTCTAATCCAATTTACTGGTTATGCTACTCAGTTCTTTTAGGGTTTTATTTTGTCTTCTGTAATTTGAGTCTCTGATTGTGAAGAGGTACTTAATTGGAATTCACCATAGGAACAAATGCGATATTATTACAGGATCCCGATGAGTTGGCAGCTGCTGAGAATAGAGTATTATTATTTGGTGACCACTGCTTCTGGGTAAATGAATAATTTCAATGGTCAGAGAAATCTCTTTGGGGTTTGAGTTGAATCTGAATGTTAGAAAGGACTTTCCTTGGTTGTAAACCCTTATCAGTTTGTCACCCCTGTGAGAGACCACTTAAATCAGGGAGTCAGGGAAAAGAGCTGTGTGGGGAAAGGTTTGTTCCTTTGCCCAATTTTTCTCAAAAGACCATTTTCAAACCACTGAAGTCATCCACCACAAGACAATGGCATCCACATAGTGGATCATTCTGAACATCCCTGGTGTTCCTTTAACCTATTTTTGTCTCCCCAGTATGATACCAGAACCTTTCACACCACAGGAAAGAGCAAAATAACAGTGTGGATAGTCTCAGGCTTCAATAAAAACCACTCCCTTGCTTTCCTGGTGTGAGCAACAATCTGTGCTTCACAAGTAGAAAAAACCTGCTGACTTTATTCTGCTTCCTTAGTGCCACCAAACAGCATAAGGAGTTTAGTTTAAAAAAATAAATCTCCCTCCCAAGACAAATCCTACCCCAAACAAAACTTGAAGGGGAAGGGTGATTTTTTTTCCAGTATTTATTTAGCGCTCCTTTTTTTGTGACAATATTTATATTTTCATTTTATCTTTCTAATGAAGGTTTGGAATTAAGAATATAAGACCGGTTGATATGAAGTGTTGTTTTGTGTGAATAAAAAGACCAATGGTGACTTTTTGCAACTTTCTTTGCCTTTCTGTACTTCAGTTACTTAAACTGAATCTTTCTGGGATACTGTAAGTCTGGATAGGCCAAACGAGTTACTTTTCATAAATGATCAGAGATGACACCCATAAGAGTAAGACAGTGGCATCACTTTTGCATGATGCTGTTTAAAAGAACTAATCTAAGCAAAAAGGTGGGGGAAAGCCAAAAAAACAAAAACAACTCCCTCCCAAAAAACTGTTTTTCAATTTTAGAACAAAGCTTCCATCCTTTGTAGCTCAACCAGTGGGTGATGGGCTAAATCGGTTGCGCATCAGTTAGTGCACGTCCATAACTGCAGGTGCAGCCTCCATATCCTTATTAGACCCCTTGGTTACAGATCCCAGTGGGGCAAAGTTTGAAAAATTACATTCACTGTCTAGGAAACTGGGAACTGAAAGTCCAATATCTGCCTCAGTGGAGTTCTGGCACCTGCATTATCCCATCTGGGGATATCAGGTCAACAGCTACACAGATACTTTTGCTGTTCACAGATTCTTCATGTATCATAAAAGGGTGGTTAGTATGTATTTGCCTCTAGACATTATTACCAAGCACACAGGTACATGTCATTTGGCTTCCAGAGCATTCCATTGCCTTACACAAGAACTCAGTTTACGTGAGCTCACAATGCAGAACCAATCCTCCCAATTCAATGTGTATCCACTATACCTGAAAACTAACAGAGATGGGGGCTGTGGAAGGAAGACAGCAAAGTAGGAAGAAGGTCTTTTGTTAGCTTTGCATGTTTCTGTTCCATTTGAAACTAGGTGGCTAGGCTGAGGGGGAACCAGGAGGGATGAGGATTAATGTGCTGGGTTGTCAAGAACTTTCATTATCAACAGCACACAAGTGAGCTCCAGAAAGAAGAAGCTATGGCTGCAGTGATACTGGAGAGCATCTTTCTGAAGCGATCCCAGCAGAAAAAAAAAACATCACCTTTAAACTTCAAGAAGCGCCTCTTTCTCTTGACCATGCACAAACTTTCCTACTATGAGTATGACTTTGAACGTGGGGTAAGTTTCTCTGAATATCGAGGACTTGGCCTCAGATCTTCGTTGGGGAAAAAGTAGAGGCTTTTCGGTTGGAGGGGAGTAGTGGAAGGGGCCTAAGCACATTTCAAACTCAGCAAAATATTTCCTAGCCTAGAACAGCTATGCTGGAAGAAAAATTCAAAAGTGCTAAGAATACAAATATATGGTGATGGAAGGAGAACTGACTCTGGGTGGTGAACACACAATGTGATTTATAGATGATGTAATACAGAATTGTACACCTGAAATCTATGTAACTTTACTAACAATTGTCACCCCAATAAACATTAATTAAAAAAAAAAGAAAAAAAAAGTGCTAAGAAGCCATGGGGGAAATCTTACCATAGAATGCCATTGGTGAGCACTCATTAAATGATCGTTGAGAATGAAATCCAAGACTTGGAAATTGATTCCTTATTTTTTATGGTAAAGACACACAGTCATCCACTCTTCCATAGTATTTGCCCTCCATCTGGTAGTCAAAAAAGGTTAGACTAATAGATCTGGAAGTTGTATTTTTCAAAATGACAGGTCCTGATGATAGAATGTGGGTGTCATCTCACTATGTAGAATGATTAGATAACAAAATCTAACCATCTGGTTGCTTAATCGCTCTTAATCTTTCTCCATTTTCTTCCTCATTCTCTTTCTCAGAGAAGAGGCAGTAAGAAGGGTTCAATAGATGTTGAGAAGATCACCTGCGTTGAAACAGTGGTTCCTGAAAAAAATCCTCCCCCTGAAAGACAGATTCCGGTAAGAGGAGACCATTGTCAGAGGAGGGGGTGGGGGAGCTGTTAAGAAACTTGGGACACTTCAATTCTCTGTAAATAAACTGGTGATGCTGTGCAATGTGGAACACAGAAAAGCTTCTTTATAAAATTCTTCACTCTGCTGTGTATTGATTATACCAACTCTCAGCATCTTTCCCCCAGACGCAGAACAACTCACTCAACCTAGAAAATTGGTAACACCATTTTTTTTTTGGTAACACCATTTTAAAGATGACATCATATCAAGTTTTCAAACTGATCAGAGATGATTGGTTTTACTCCCTGGGTTACCAGGATCAGATTTACATGCTTGAGTTAGTCTGACAGCCAGAATCCTAGGACTCTTAGTCATATAAGATTTTTTAAATAGCTCACTGTTTATTCTCTTGTCATGTCCCAGAGCCTCTCTGGGGCATACTGCCTTCTGACTTGGTTATTTGAAATATCGTTTATTTTCCACCTAATTACAAGAGTAATGAGTATTTATTATAGAACTCTGGAAAATATAAAAAAAAGCGTACAAAGAAGGTAAAATCATGCATAATCCCATCATCCAGCTAAAAAAGCTATTAACATGTTGTTGTATGGACTTACAGATGTTTTTCTCCACTAGCAACACATACAACCACACTAGTATGTATATTATATACTTAAAACAAATCATACTACACATCTTGCTTTGCAACCTACATTTTCAATTTAACAATATATGAAAACTTTTCCCCTTGACAGTAGATAACTCTTTAATAACTTGAGTTTCATGATTGCATAGTATTCCTTATCATGGGTGTACTATATTGCAATTTGTTTAACCCATTTCCTATTACTGCACATTTAAGTTGTTTCTAATTACTTGATATTATAAACCATGTTGGAGGAACATCCTTGCATGCATCTTTACATACTTTTGTTATTCTTTTTCTTATAACAACTTCCTAGAAGTAAAGTTTGTCTTCCCTTTACAAAATCTGTGCACTTTTGGTTTTTATAAATATTTTTTATTCTATTTTGTTTTCTAAAAGTGGAATTTGAATTTCATACACTCCTACAAACTGTTTCTATTTCTCTACACTCTTTACAATTCCAGATATTTTAAATATTTGTTAATTTGGCAGCCAAGAAAAATGCTGTTTCATTGTCGCCTTATTTTGAACTTTTTTACTCATAAGGTTGAACAATTATGTCTCTAGCTCATTTATATTTTTCCATTTGTGAATGGCCTGTTAATTTTTGCCCATTTTTTATTGACATATTTACCTTATTCCTAGTACTTTTTGTTTAAGTTACCAAAAGCCACTGAATTGTACACTGCCGTAAAAAAGAACAAAATCTTGCCATCTCGACAACATGGATGGACCTACAGGGTATTTCTAGTACTTTTTTTTTTTAATTCTTAGCATTATTTTTTAAAGATTTTATTGGGGAAGGGGAACAGGACTTTATTGGGGAACTGTGTACTTCCAGGCCTTTTTTCCAAGTCAAGTTGTTGTCCTTTCAGTCTTAGTTGTGTAGGCGCAGCTCAGCTCCAGGTCCAGTTGCCATTGCTAGTTGCAGGGGTCACAGCCCACCACCCCTTGTAGGAGTCGAGGAATCGAACTGGCAACCTTGTGGTTGAGAGGATGTACTCCAACCAACTGAGCCATCCGGGAGCTCAGCGGCAGCTCAGCTCAAGGTGCCGTGTTCAATCTTAGTTGCAGGGGGCAGAGCCCACGATCCCTTACGGGACTCCAGGAGTTGAACCGGCAGCCTTGTGGTTGAGAGCCCACTGGCCCATGTGGGAATCGAACCGACAGCCTTCAGAGTTAGGAGCATGGAGCTCTAACCGCCTGAGCCACCGGGCCAGCCCCAATTCTTAGCATTTTTTAAAAATAAATTTTATTAGGGAATATTGGAGAACAGTGTGTTTCTCCAGGGCCCGTCAGCTCCAAGTCGTTGTCCTTCAATCTAGTTGTGGAGGGCGCAGCTCAGCTTCAAGTCCACTCACCGTTTTACAATCTTTATTTGCAGGGGGTGCAGCCCACCATCCCATGCAGGAATTGAACCAGCAACCTTGCTGTTGAGAGCTCGCGCTCTAAACCAACTGAGCCATCTGGCCGCCCCTATTCCTAGTACTTTTAAAGAGATCTTGATATATTAATCTTTTTAACTGTAATAATATGTTGAAAATATGTTTCCAGTTTTTCATTTATCTCTGAATTTTGTGTATGGTGTTTGTACTATATTAGATTTTAAAATCTATACCATCAAACTACTTCACCTTTTTCTTCAAGCTTCTGACCTTTTAGTATTATATTAGAAAGGCCTTGCCTCCCACAAGATTATATAAAACAAAGGTTTTTTTCCTCAGTCATTCAGTTTCATTTTTAAAACATATATTAAGTTCTTGAATCCGTCCAGAATTTACTGTGGTGTGTTGTGTGAAATAGCTACCTAACTGCCCCCTCCCCACAATATTAGTGGTTAAATGTTCCAGCACCATTTATTGAGTAACCTTCCTTTCCTCAAGCTGCCTGTGGTTTTTTTGAATAAGTATGTTCTGGATCCTATGGATATGTGTCCTTATTTGGTTATAGGAAGAGGCACTAAGAATTTGCATTGTCTGTGCAGGACAGCCTTCTGGAGCTACTGCAAAGAATTCCCAGTACCTAAGAAAATCCAGGAAAGAACAATGTATCCACCAATAACCGTTTCTTCTTTGTTGCAGAGACGGGGTGAAGAGTCCAGTGAAATGGAGCAGATCTCAATCATTGAAAGGTTCCCTTACCCCTTCCAGGTGAGGTATTTTCTCTCCCCAGCTCTCAAAGGGACCTGCAATGTAATTGTTAGTGATGGGGTGTGGGACAAAGGGAAGGATACTAAGTCCCAAGGAACAGAAGCTGAGGTGGACAAGGTGGTTGGACTGAGAAATGAGACTGACATGAGCTGAGAGCATTTGTTTTTTCTATTTTCCTAATCTAACATAGCTTCTTTTAGTCTCTACACCTCAAAGAGACTCCATAAAGGCACTAATTCTATTATGGTATGTCTTATCTATGGTAACTGCATTGAGAAAGATGCTCTGTTTGTTGAGTGAGCATTTCACTTCCTTCTGGTTCAGCCTATCTGTCGAATGGTGGTCATGTGGGTTGAAAAGTCAGAAAAGGGGTGGAAAGGAGTAGTATTAGGAAGTTTGGTATGGGGAAGACTTATTAAACTTACACACATAAACCTAAATTCTAATGTAGTCTGGAATAACTGAAGAGCCACATAGACATCTGTTTGGTTGATGCATTGTAAGCCATAAAAGAGAACAGGAGCTTCAGATTTGATCTTCAGTTTGGCTTGCTTATGTCCTGAGAACTCTGTAGGCCACATGTCACGAATACAGCAGCCTCTGCAACGGCGAAAGCCAGAAAAGGAAGTGGAAAGTCTCGGGAGGGGTCTTTCTGTCATGGATTTATGAGCACAGAAAGACTAACAAGCAAAAAGAAAAATATGAAAGGATCTTGTTCATGTCTTTGACTGTATCAAAGTTTACAAAACCTGTGAAGGAGGGGTGTTTTAGACATACGTTTTCTACCGCTGTGTTTCAATTAGATGACGTTGTTTGACTGGGCTAGTGGATGATGCTAAACAGTAGATAATTCAAAATTAATTTACATTTGACTTTAGAATCTACTATGTGATGTTTAGTAAGTCTGTGAAACATATTATATGTTTTATGTGAGGTTTTCAAAAAATATTTAAATGTTTAATTTGATGACAGTGCTTAATATATACTTTACTCTTTTTAAAGTAGTTTGGTTTATTTTGGCAAATATTGGCAAGGAGAAGCCACTAGACAATGAGGGGGAAATTAGCCATGAATTAAAATTGTGCTCCATATTATCCAAGTGAACAATCCATATGTATTAACCAAGACTTAAGTTATATAAATCATTACTTCAATTCTTCTCTATACAAACTCAAGATTTAAGATCATAAAATACCCTTTGTTGGATAAACAAAAATCCTTTCTCCACCATGGGATGAGGAAAACATGAACTAAGTTTACACACAAATTGAAACATAAGTCAAGAGAACCTAGGGATATTCAATAAGCTAAGACCTTCTAAGTCGTATGTCCCTGGACATGATTTGCTTAGGCATTCTGCAGATAGTTCACATGACCCCGGCTCAGCTGCTGACTGATGATTCTGCCTTTCTTTATTTTCCACTATGAATATAAAAAGTTGTAGCTTAAGATTAGTTCCTTCAAGGTCTTTCTTTCTTTTTTCTTCTGAATGCTAACCACTGAAGTCTGTGTGTCCATTGTCCCAGGTTGTATATGATGAAGGGCCTCTCTATGTCTTCTCCCCAACTGAAGAACTGAGGAAGCGTTGGATTCACCAGCTCAAAAATGGTGAGAATTATTTGGAAAATATGCATGTTTCCAAAGGAAGAAAGAAGGGAAGGAAGGGAGGAAGGGGAGAGAAATTAAAAAAAAAAGGAAGAAAGAGTGGGGAAAGGAGAAAGGAAGGGAGGGAGGAAAGAAAAACGGATGGAAGGAGGGATGTAAAAGAAAGGAGAGAGAAGGGAGAGAGGGACAAAAGAAGGGAGGGAGAGAGGGACCGAAAGAAATAACTTTTCTAATGTTAGTGATGCAGTTGAGTTTAATATTCCATCATATGAATAAAAGATCATGTCCTAGACTTTCAACCCACTTCTACCACTATCTCTGTAGTGTAATTTTGTAATTGTAGGTACCTCCATTTCTCTATTTATAAAAAAGTCCCACTCTTTACACTGATTATAAGGGTGGTATGGTATGGCATTCAATGGTTATTGCAATATTTTGAATCCTAAGTATGCAATACATAGTTCCACAAAACTAAATAGATAATTATGAGAGCCAGAGTAGAGAACCTGCTTCCAAACCCCCTTCTACCACTAATAAGCTGAATGACCTGTGGCAAGTAGGCCAACAAGTTTCTCTGAGTCTCAGTTTCTTCAACTGAAATAGGAATAATAACGATGCCTGACGTACCTACCTCCAAGGTTGTACTAAGGATCAAATAAGGTAATATATGTGAAAGCATGTGGAAAACTGTAAAGCACTACACAAGAAAGCACTGTACATATCTTCATGGTGGATACATATTGTCCAAGTAACTATTTCATGTTCTTAGCTTTGAGGACCTAAACCTGAACTTAGTTCCAGCATTTCATATAGAGCATACAGTGTGTTCAGATAAACTTGACTGTAAATGCTTGTAGCACAGGATGCATGCACACATATTTGTGTATATATATAGCCACATGTCAAGTGACTGAGAGATTAACTGGTTGAGTTGACATCAGGAAAGACTGCCTAGAGAAACAGGAAGGATGGCAGACTGATAACAGCATGGTTGGGTTATTGCATGACAGCCCTTTGTCTTAATAAACATTTAGATTCTGATACTTGGTGGCTGGCTATTATCAGCTTTGCTCAGTCCCTTGAATGCAAGTCAATTGGTCGAAATAAAAATTACCAAATGTTTCAAGCTGAAAGAGGAAAGGAATGGGAAGAGAAGGGTCATTTATTAAATTTTTGCTATGTGCCAGACACCAAGCTAGATACCTTATCTCATTTAATTCTCATGGCAACCTTGAGCAAACAACAACGATAATAACTAACACTTAATGAGCACTTACTATGTACCAGACCCTGGGCCAAGTGTTTCAAACGTACTAGCCCATTAAATCCTCAGTGAGCTTAGGAAGTATGTATTACTCACCTATTTACAGAGGAGGGAACTGAGGCTCAAAGAGGTTAAGTAACTTGCTCAAGGGCACACAGCTTGTGAGTGGGGAAGCCTGGATTCTTATCATATCTCTAGGTTTGTATGACTCCAGAGACTAAGCTTATTACATAGTTTTATGCTGCTTGGTTCTCAAGCCCAGAATTTGCATCTGTAGTTGGCTGCAAGATACCGTCATGTGCTGCATAAAGACATTTTGGTCAATGATGGACCGCATATATGGTGGTGGTCCCATAAGATTATAATGGAGGTGAGAAATGCCTATTGCCTATTGGCAGTGTAGCCACCATGACATCGTAGCACAATGCATTACCTACGTGTTTGTGGTGATGCTGGTATAAACCAGCCTACCAGTCATAAAAAAGTAAAGCACATACAGTTATGCACAGTACATAATACTTGATAATGATAAAATGGCTATGTTACTGGTTTATGTATTTACTACACTTTATATTGTTATTTTAGAGTATGCTTTCTCTACTTATAAAGAGAAGTTTGCTGTAAAACGGTATGCCATGTTATGCCAGAAGCAACCTCATACGTCTTATCATGTCTCTCTATTGCATCATTTTATCTTGTACTTGCTTTAATCTCATGTAGTTTTGTACACTAACATTCTGTACAGTCTTGTAGCCTAGGAGCAAGAGGCTATTCCATATAGCTTAGGTGTGTAGTAGGCTCTATCGTGTAAGTTTCTGTAAGTGCACTCTGTGATGTTTGCACGATTAAATCACGCATTTCTCAGAATATATCCCCATTGGTAAGTGGTGCAAGTCTGTGTTCTAGAGTAAGGCTATGCTGAGTATTATGAGTAGGTGATATCTTGCACCACACAGTTCAGTTCTTGGCATGTTTTGAGATAAGAGGCCTTCTTTAGCTCTGGGGGTACAAAACAAGCAAATGCTTCAGTTGTGCTTATTATGATCCAGGATCCTCTAAGTTCTTTACGTGTATTAACTCATTTCTTCTTCATATTAACCATATAAGGGAGTTATTTTCATCATCCCCATTTACAGATGAGAAAACTGAGGCACAGAGAGGTTAAGTAACTGGCCCAAAGGCACTCAGTCAGTCAGTGGCAGGGTCAGGCTTTGAACTCCATGCTCTGAATGAACAGGCTGTTTCCAAACCAGGGAAATACTTACAGAGGCTGAGATAGGTGCTCCAGAGGGCATATATATTTGTACTTCTTTGGTTCTCTCCACAGTGCCTCATAAAGTGCCTTGCACACAGAAAGGGACCAATACATAGCTGTGTTAATTGATTTTTCTGTGGGATTACACAACCACCACCAACTTGTGCTCCACATTGATGAATAGCTAGGATTTAGTTTGGAAATAGGGGAAGGTAGATACTCATATACTAGCTGAGGGAGAAACAAAAGAGGAAGAAAATGTGGCATGTACAAGTTAGCACCTCCTTTACACTTCAAATGCTAATTTTAAAACCAGTCATAGGTTAGCACAACAAATATTTATTGAGTGCCTACTATCTTCAAGGTATGAGTAATGACCAAGGATAAGAATTTCAAGGTTATAAACTTGGCTTATTGACTCACATGTTAGCCTTACTATGTTGATTATGCACAGCTATTAAAGGTCATTAGGTAAGTAAAATTACAGTAAAAATAAACCTAAAGCAAACAAACAGAAAACACCACCACTTCAGTTGGGTCATTAGTGTGGGTAGATGCAATTTTGCCTTCCCTTCCCTTATGTTTTACCGAAGGCATTTTTTTCCAGTTGTTCCAGTCCTGGGTGTATGTCTTGTTGAACCTGCTTGGGCTGACAACATGAGCCAAAAAGTAGGTGCCCTTCAACAAAGACCATCATTGCTGGGAGATTTAGGTACAAGTTCTAACAGCCCCAGGTGCTTGCTAGTAATGTCAATAGTGAGAGAGTCTAGGAGCCATAAAATCCCATTGTAGTGATGTTATCCCATTTTAGGGGAAAATGCACCAATTAAAAATCACTAACATGAAACAGGGACCTCATCAGTGTCCTGGCTACCTGTGCTGTCAAGGGGCATGAGGGAGCCTTCTGAGGTGCTGGATCTGGGTGGTGGTTAAACGATTGTAGACAAATGTGGCTAGCTGTATACCTTAGATATAGGCGCTTTATGATATGTAAGTTATACCTCAATTTAAAAAGTAGGGCCTCAGGTACCTCATATCCAGCTGCCACCTTTTTCCAGTGGCACTTTCCATGCAAAGATTGTATGCCTGAGGACTTAGCCATGGGCTCTCTCCTTCCATTTTCTTGGACATGGCAGCGGACACTTCTATGTTACAATACAAGGAAGTAATTGGCCATATTTACCTAGAATCTTTGTTTCGTCAAGCCCAATTGAGCCTATTTTAACTGCAACTTCAAAAATAAGCAAATGATGCGACCTCACCAAAATGAATGAGTGGCCTTGGCAAAACTCCAACAACCAGTATGGGAGGAATAATTCATTCATTCCTGAAACAGAATTTTAGACATTATCCTAATAAATATGGGTATGAGACACCAGCCCATCAAGTACTTGGAGAACGTGTACCAACCATTAGTGCTTCCCATACAGGGCTGGCCCTGTGCATTGGTGAAGTAAGCAGTCTGTCCTAGCCTTCCCACTTAAACACTGTCCTAGTCAGCTCGGACTGTCATATCAAAATACCATAAACTGGGTGGCTTAAACGACAAACATTTATTTCTCACAGTTCTGGACGCTGGATCCAAGATCAAGGTGCTGTCTGATTTGGTTCTTGGTGAGAACTCTCTGCCTGGCTTGTAGACTGGCTACTTTCTCACTGTGTCCTCATGTGGGTGGGGGGGGGGGAGAGAGGGAGAGTGAGAGATATGAATGAATCTCGAGTCTCTTGTTTTTTTTTTTTTTAATGAGATGTGATTTTTTTTTTTTTTAAAGATTTTATTGGGGAAGGGGAACAGGACTTTATTGGGGAACTGTGTACTTCCAGGACTTTTTTCCAAGTCAAGTTGTTGTCCTGTCAATCTTAGTTGTGGAGGGTGCCGTTCAGCTTCAAGTTGTTCTTTCCGTCTTAGTTGTGGAGGGCGCAGCTCAGCTCCAGGTCCAGTTGCTGTTTTCTAATTGCAGGGGGCACAGCCCACCGGTAACCTTGTGGTTGAGAGGATGCACTCCAACCAACTGAGCCATCCGGGAGCTCAGCGGCAGCTCAGCTCAAGGTGCTGTGTTCAATTTTAGTTGCAGGGGACAGAGCCCACCATCCCTTGCAGGACTCGAGGAATTGAACTGGCAACCTTGTGGTTGAGAGCCCACTGGCCCATGTGGGAATCGAACCGGCAGCCTTCGGAGTTAGGAGCATGGAGCTCTAACCACCTGAGCCACCGGGCCGGCCCTCGAGCCTCTTGTTTTAAGGGCACTAATTCCATCATGAGGGCTCTACTCTCATGACCTAATTACCTCCCAAAGTCTCCATCTCCTAGTACCATCACCTTGGGGGCTTCATAATGTGAATTTTGAGGGGACACATTCAGTCCATAACAGACACTCTGCTTTTGCAATTCTCTCCTAAGTAGCTGGAAATATCAGCTCTGGATTAGCCAATAAAAAAAGAACTATCATCTCAAAGGGAACTCTTAAGAGGCAGACATTATTTGGTAGTGAGTGTGCTGGAGGTGGGGAGGCAGGAAGCCTTGTGGCTCCTCATTAGCATATTAGCATAGCTTAGTTCATCAGAGTAGTTAGTTGTCAAGAATTCTTGGCATATCTACTGGTGTCCAGGACTGCACCGGAGGGTCTGCAAAACCCTGGGAGAAGAGTAGAGTTATGGGGGGAGGGGAAGAGGGTGGAAGTGATGGCAGCAGTCAGTCTTTGCTGGGAGGAGTATATGGAATATTATTCAGAATTCCCAGTGCCTGGTAATAATATAAGTCAGACAGAATTTTGATTGGTTTTACTATTATTTTAAAATTCTCTATAGACCATGCAGCCCCTTATAGCCTGCATCCCATCTGAACAGCTCCCACCACCCTCTACTTGGTGCAGTGGTAGAGTGCTGAAAAAGTGAGGGGTGAGGGTGGGCAAGGTAGAGTGGTTAGAAATCTTAACATCCATGTTTAGAAAACATAAAGATAGCATTTTTTAAAAGGATAGCACTTTTGTTCCTTTGCCTTTAAGTGCACCTGGCCACCAGAAGCTTCTAGGCCTCGCCCCAAAACCTTAAGTAGAGTAGAGTGTGACTAGCAAGCTCTTAAGAACTGGAGTTGGTATCTATAGAGGAAGGTTTTGTTTTGTTTTGTTTCGATCTTTTTGCAAAAGTTATACAGGGCTTCTTCATATCAGTAAAGGCTGAAATGTGTATGTCCTAAAATGTGCGTATTCTTAGACCAGCCTAGGTCTTTGCCCCAATGCTAGCTATTGTCAATTATTTCAGTTGTCGTTGCTTCTGTTGTCTGAAAACATGATCCCAGGATGACTTGTCTGACTTCATGTTGAGGTTCTTGAGATGCCTAACATGCCCGCACATCAGTATTAAAAACCGTAAGACCAATTCTTCCTTCCTACAGACCACACTATTCTTTTCAAAGTACTTTGGCTTCTGAGAGATTTTTTGAGCCTCACAACCCTGTGAGGGAAATGGAGCTGCTGTGTTTATCCCACAAGGAGCACAACGCACCTTGATGGCCCTAAGATTGAAAACATGTTTCTTCTAGAGGCAGAATCTCTTCATTTGCCCCTGAGCTCACTCTGTTGACTCTTCTATGAATACAGAAAGCCTGATGCAGTTCTCACTAAGGCAAATATCTCTAAAAGATCACTCAGGGAGCTGGGACATTGGTATATTGAAAGCTGGAGTGAGAGTTTGGCTTGAGCAAATTGTGTCTCGTATCTGGAAAAGAACACCACAATCAACAACTGCCTTACAGGAAGATTGTAATGGCTACCGAGAAAACATAGATAACATATTTTTGTTCTTGAGCTCTGGAGACATCAGATATTCTTATCATGTTGGTCAGGAGATAATCATCATGACTGACCACTGAAGAGAACTGCACAGGAACTCTCCAGGGCCACGCATGTGAGTCAACTGGCCCTGTCGTCTGCTTCTCTTCAGGGCAGTTGTTTGAAGCTCACCACTAAGCTCAAAGAGGAAAAAATGGAAATGGTGGATTCTCCCACGTCAGATGTGATCTTCCTCTCTTCTCTTCTCTCCTGTTACAGTAATCCGGTACAACAGTGATCTCGTACAGAAATACCACCCTTGCTTCTGGATCGACGGGCAGTATCTTTGCTGCTCTCAGACAGCCAAAAATGCTATGGGCTGCCAAATTTTGGAGAACAGGAATGGAAGTAAGAGATCTGATCAATATAATTTCTCCCTGCTTTGACTCTATCACCCACTCACAAGGGTCTATCAAACCCAGGTTTGCACATTTTGGCTACTGCACAGAAGGGCCTGAGAGAGGAAATCAGTGGGGGCCGAAATTCAGCTAGTGCCTGACTCTCCAAGCCATGCGACCTGGCATGGGGCTGTATCCACCCAGACTTTTCCTAACTTGCTAAATGCACTGTGGATGAGAGCAAAGTCCCTGACCAAACCTGTCCCCGGGCCCTTTCCTAGGATACATTCTGTATCATCACCGGTTTCTTGTTTTGCAGGTTTAAAACCTGGGAGTTCTCACAGGAAGACAAAAAAGCCTCTTCCTCCTACGCCTGAGGAGGACCAGGTATACAGGGAAGTTGGGTGCTACTACTGCTCAAACAGAAACTTACAGTCACCAGGGAAAACACACCAGAGTCTCAGAATTCCCCTGGGACTTGGCAATGTTAATTGGTGTTCTTGCTGAGACAGGGGATTTGTCCTTCTAATTAGGACTTCCTCTTTAGTGGAATGAGAGAGGGCTATTAGGAAGCTCTTGGCAACCGTTTAATCCAGTTGCCTGTTTAAAACAAAACAAAGTCCAGTTTTTTAAAATGAAAAATATTTTCAAACATAAACTTGAAAGAATTTAATAGTAAACACCCATATACCCGATACTACCACTAATACATTACTTTAAAACTTGATTTTTTGGTTACTTTTTGAGATCTAGAAAGCCCTTCCTCATATATAGACATAGCTCAGGGATACTGCGGGTTCAGTTCCAGATCACTGCAATAAAGCGAGTTGTAATTTTTTTGCTGGTGGAGGGTCTTGCCTTCAATTCGTAAAAAAATGCAACATTTATAAAGTGCAATAAAGTAGGGTAGGAATCATTATGCTCATTTTACAAATAAGGAAACTGAGATTGAAAGCCACTTAGTAGACCCATGTACCAGTTCAGTGCCAAATAGGTTTCCCGATCATATCTGTACATGGTTTTTATCCTGGAAGAAAATACTGACGTCTGGGTGACATCCCCAGGAATTCTGGTGTAATTGGTCTGGGAAACTGCCTGGGTGTCAGGATTGTTAAATGCTCTCTACACAATTCTGATGTGTACTCCAGGCTGAGAACTCCTGTGTAAGTGCTTAAAAAATGGATGCTGAATAATACGCCTGATTTGAGTTACAATGGTAGCTCTAGGAAGCCAGAGTTGGGAGCGAGTACTTGATGTCTAGCCAAACCACCCTACTTTTTTCTCCTACCTACACAGATCTTGAAAAAGCCACTGCCCCCCGAGCCAACAGCCGTGCCCATCTCAAGTGAACTGAAAAAGGTTGTAGCCCTTTATGATTACATGCCAATGAATGCAAATGATCTACAGCTGCGAAAAGGCGATGAATATTTTATCCTGGAGGAGAGCAACTTACCCTGGTGGCGAGCACGAGATAAAAATGGGTGAGTCCACACCAGCCCTACATCTGGGCACCTCTCTGAGCCTGTAGGGTCTGGCCCACATGTACACATGTAATCAATGCTGCGCGTGCAGAAGCTACATACTTCACTGGCCTAGCAATGGGTTAGTGATACGATCCTCTTCGAGGGAGGGGCGTGGCTTAAGTACGTCCATTGGAGACTGGTTCTGAGTGCAGGGATACGGGCGTATGATTCTGTCTCTCCCCCAGGATGGGGAGTGCTGGATGATCTACCACAATGTCTCCTCTACAGGCAGGAAGGCTACATCCCTAATAACTATGTCACTGAAGCAGAAGACTCCATTGAAATGTATGAGTGAGTATGCTTATGTTCCCAGCGCATGGTCTTCCAGGAGAAATAAAATATAGTGTATACTTTTTTGTAGTTTCAACAAAATTTTCATTTCAAGATACTTTATTAAAGTCACTGCCAACTAGGTCAAATGATGCCATCACCTCAAGTTAGTACCTACAGCTTACCCTCATCCCAAACAACCTCTGCTTATGAGAGCTGGAGAGATCGCCATGCCCCCCAAATCCAGAAGAACCACACTCAAAGAAAGAGTTGACAACCTAATAGGAAACATTTGAAAGGGTGACTATGTCAAACTTCTGCCATTGTCCTCTCCCCCTAATCATGGAAGTGGATTGTCGAGTGCCCTGTCCCTGAATCCTTCCCTGCAACCTCTGCCACTTACCTTTGCCCTCCACTCTCCATTTCCATGAATTTTCAGTGCCAACCGGGGTTTGGGAAAGGGAAGCAGTTGTGTTATCCACAAGACAAGAACTCAGTATATAGGGGTTCAGTGAACTGACTGAATCACTGGCATGGATGAGCCCTGGAGGGCACTTTAATCTTGGAGTCGCTTACATCATGGCCTCGGAGTCACTCAAGCACTCTCTCTTTACAGGTGGTATTCCAAACACATGACTCGGAGTCAAGCTGAAGAACTGCTAAAGCAAGAGGTAAGTGTGTGACCACAAGCAAACAGCATTCTCCTTCCACAAGTGAGGCTCCAGAGTTGAGGGCTTGCTGCTGTCCACCACCTTTGGGCAAGGCAGTGTCAAGAACATCATTTTACGGGGTCCCAATTACACTTTTCAATATCAAAAGCAATGAGGCTGCAGCTGAAACATGGCATTTGGCAGTGAAATCAGGGGTTCTATATTCTCCCAGGTTTGGGCAACAAGGTCACAAGTGTGAGCACGGCTTCCTTACAGTCAGCTTCTTTTTCATTGTTTCAGGGGAAGGAAGGAGGTTTCATTGTCAGAGACTCCAGCAAAGCTGGAAAATATACTGTGTCTGTGTTCGCTAAATCTACAGGGTGAGTGCTACTGTTCCAAGGCCCTGGGGACAAAGAACAGGGGTGCCCACCCAACAGCTTCTTAATGGTGTGACCCTCCTATTTCCTCTGTCCCTTAAACTTATCTCACTTCACTTCTTGGGTTCCACTGACCGTTGTTCCCAAGTTGCTGACTCAGAATCCACTTCTTCAGGGACCCTCAAGGGGTGATACGCCATTATGTTGTGTGTTCCACACCTCAGAACCAGTATTACCTGGCTGAGAAGCACCTTTTCAGCACCATCCCAGAGCTCATTAACTACCATCAGCATAACTCTGCAGGTGAGTATCAGTGGCACCAGAGAAGAAGGGTGTAACAAGCACCAGGAGAAGCAACTCAGGACAAGGTGGTGAGGGGAAGAATAAGCCTCGCAGGGCAGTGAGAATTACCGTAGCTGTGCAAGTCCACCCGGAGGTCAACTACACAGGTGGTCAAAGGCAAACCTTATACCCATAGGGACTGATCTCTTATTTGATGATTGATGCTCAGTGCTAAGGAAAGACATAGAAGAGACTGGTGATTAATCAATCAGCAAGTATTCACTGAGTTACTACTGTGTAGCCAGCAATTTCCTTGGTACTAGAGGAAAATTATTAACCGAGATCCTTGCCCTCAAAGAATATACAGGTTAGAAAACATCAGACGAGACAAGACAGTTTTCAAGTATAGTTAAGTCCTCACTTAACGTTGCTGATAGGTTCAATGGCTTGAAGTAAAATGACATATAATAAAACCAACTTTACCACAGGCTAATTGATATGGTGAGGGGAAAAGTTTCAGTGAGAAGGTAGAATGTGAGTTAAGCCTGGGCTGGGAGCTGGGGATGTATTTAGTTGGGTAGTCTTTTTCAATTAGCATTTTCTCTTCTTTTTTTGTCCCTGAAAACTCTTATGAGAGGAGAAACTTCCAGAAAAAAACTGGGTTCGTGGAAATCTTCTGGGATTCAAAATGTACTAGAAAGATGGACATCGGAAGTGTGAGGTTTTAAGTGAGGGTGTGTGAGGTGTCCCACCGCCTACACCCTACACTGCACTAGCAGCATGACCCTCTCTGTATGTTTCAGGACTCATATCTAGGCTCAAATATCCAGTGTCTCAACAAAACAAGAATGCGCCTTCCACCGCAGGCCTGGGCTACGGTAACTACTTATTTCTCTGGGGTAGGGTGGACGGCCAGTTGCAAGGACTACCTTTGGCAGATCCAATTAGACTTGCCTCACCAGAGTCCTTGCAGCACACTCTTCTGCACTAGCTGCCTCCAGGAAGGTTAAGACAGAGCCCAACAGGTTATTTAATAATTTTCTCCCTCTGGTGGCTCCTACTGGGACTGCAAGAACATAGATTCATAAAGGTTTAATTGTGCTAAAAAGAAAACATAATCATAAAGGGTTTTACGAGGTGTTCTAATCTATCTTCTTGCCTTATGGCTAACTTGCACCTAAAATTCCCAGATTACTTCAACAAGTAACCCCTTGTCCCTGAGATTTACCTGAGCAAAGATGGATTAGTATTCTTGAGAATTTCCCTTTTACTGCTTGCCTATTTCTACACCCAGTAGGGATTCTTATCTATTGTAGAAATTATACATACATGACTCCCAAAGACTCACACCAAGGCTCTGTTGTTATAGGATCATGGGAAATTGATCCAAAGGATCTGACCTTCTTGAAGGAGCTGGGGACCGGACAATTTGGGGTAGTGAAGTATGGGAAATGGAGAGGCCAGTATGACGTGGCCATCAAGATGATCAAAGAAGGCTCCATGTCTGAGGATGAGTTCATTGAAGAAGCCAAAGTCATGATGTGAGTTATAATCCAACTGAACTCTCAATCCAGTTGAGGGAGTCTAGGAATTACTAGGACAACCCACTGTGGTTTAAGGTGACTTTCAGTGAGAGAGATTGGAGACCAGGGCTTGAGTTCAACCTTTGACAGGTGGGAGTCCTAACTGCTAAGGTAATCATTTATCTGCCTTAGATATTGGTTGAGATTAGTGTTGATCATGGGTGTTTACCATCTTAGTAGCATTTGGGGTAGTTGTGAAAAATGAGATTTTCAAAAGGAAGACTGATTCTGATTTAGCCTTAGTGTTCATTCAGCTCTGGGGTTGTTTCTGATCTATTAATGGCTTCCAAGTCCCTGCTCACCCTCACATATTAGGCATGTTTGGGGTTTAGGGTGGGAAGGAGGAAAGTCAGCTTGCTACTGGGGTCCTTTATCTGACACTCTACGCCCAGGCTAACCCCTTTTCACCCCAGTCCCTTTCTGACTGGAATGCAGAGCCAGAAGGGGAGGACTGGTTCATTGCCTCTCCTGTAGGAATCTTTCCCATGCGAAGCTGGTGCAGTTGTATGGCGTCTGCACCAAACAGCGCCCGATCTTCATCATCACTGAGTACATGGCCAATGGCTGCCTCCTGAACTACCTCAGGGAGATGCGCCGCTTCCAGACTCAGCAGCTGCTGGAGATGTGCAAGGATGTCTGTGAAGCCATGGAATACCTGGAGTCAAAGCAGTTCCTTCACCGAGACCTGGTGGGTCCTCAGTAGGATTAGCCTGAGACCAAGGGCTCAGGGGGTGGGAAGTCGCAGAGGAAGACATATCATACGTGGATAAGGAGGGCTGCTGGAGCCATCATTTCAGTTTTATCTAAAAACAAAACAAAACAAAACAAAACACTAAAAGTTAGGTGAGCCTCTGCCCCAGTGGTCAGCCAGTCAAGGATGTCCAGCCTCAATACCATGAGCTCTGCCATGGTGGCAGTCACTAACTCCCAGCCCCCTGCCACACCAAGGAAATGGGGGGGGGTCTTTCAGGGGCAGATGGGCAACACTGCTTCCCAATGGGACTGCTCCTGGCACAGAGCCATCATTTGGTTACATCACAGTCACAAACTGGGGACCTGTGGATGCATTTTTTAAACGTCATATATTAGTTAGCAAACACTTAAAAAGAAACATTTCACATTGGGGAAAAAAAAACCCTGAACGTCCAGCTTCTCTTGAAAATCTAGACTATCTTGTAACCCTGGATCCACAATCTCATAGGCCATCTAACAGGGGGCTGGAGCTGAGGAGCAGCTGCCTCCCTTACACCAGCAGCGTGCTCTCCACTTTCTCCAACCTCCACCCACCCTCCTTCACTCTATCACTGCCTGCCTGCCCTCTGGAGGCATCAGACTTTTTGCTCCTGTTTATTTCAGCCAGGCCAAGGCTCAAAGGGCCCTCGTCCCACTGGCAGAAAAAGAAAACACAGTTGCCTTCTGTTGTTGTCCCTTAATTCGCTCAGCATTTTAGTGCAGAAAGGGGTGTCATGGAATTGTCAATGTGAATGAAATCATTGTGCACGTCCTCAGTGTCTTATGCCTTCACAGCACATGGCTTTCCATGTGGTGAAAATGCATCACCATTGCTCAGTGGCATCATGTGACTCCTGTTAGGTGGGAAGGTGTCTCTAATTGAAGGTGATGAGGCTGTCCTGGCTTCACTTCCCTGGTGGGCAGAAGCTTTGTGCCTTTAACCTATGTGCCAGGGATGGAGTCTCACTGCTATCCGTTGCACTACAGGCAGCTCGAAACTGTTTGGTAAATGATCAAGGAGTTGTTAAAGTATCTGACTTCGGCCTGTCCAGGTGAGTGTGCCTTTTTCATCTTTCCCTCTAAAGGTACAAATAGCACAGTACAAACACGAGGAGGCGTTATAGTTTTTAATCCTCTCCCTTTCTTTTTTCTCATTCTAGCCTTTTCCCAACATTTTTCTATATCTTTTCTTTCTCTGAATGATTTTAAGTCACTTCTTTCATCCTTTTGTTTTATTGTTATATCCTTTTCTTCTCCTTTTTCCCCACCCCTCTTTTTTTTAAGTTAATCTTCCCAATACCTTATTCTGATCTGTTAATCCTGTTGACTTTACTCCATTCCTCCTTCTTTCCTAATCAGTGTAAGTACCACTGGCAATTGCAGAATAGAAGGAAGGGGAAGAGAAAAAATGAGAAAGGAAAATGAAGAGGAAGGGAGTACTTATTACATCTTATTTCACTCCATCCTTGCTGTAACCATATTGTTAATCAGGAAAGCTAAATCAGACATAAAAATAGGAATATATTAAAAATAACATTTGTAAAAGACACTGGTTGGCCTGTAGGCATGTATGTATTTGCGCAACTCTTGTGACTGTGCCAGGAAAACTTAAGCAAATATCAAGCTCTTCAAATTCAAACCATAACAAGTCCTGAATCCTTTGTAGGTATGTTCTGGATGATGAATACACAAGCTCAGTAGGCTCCAAATTTCCAGTCCGGTGGTCTCCACCAGAAGTCCTTATGTACAGCAAGTTCAGCAGCAAATCTGACATTTGGGCTTTTGGTGAGTGGATAAAATTAAACAGATTATGCAGCTCAAAGGAGGAGGAACACAATGGGGAAATTGACACTTTGCAACCTGCACACAGAAATTATTTTTTCTTGCTTTAATTCACCTAAGCCTTAGGGAATGCCTACTATGTCAGGCACCACAGGGTTTCTGAGGATAAAACCAGTAAACAAGACACGATCCCTGCCTTCTTAGAACTTACAGTATATTGAGGGGAACAAACCGTTCAGTATTCGACAGCTTCTGAATACTGATTATGTACCAGGGACTCTGCCAGACCCTACAACCACAAAGACAAATAAGATGCTGTCTCTCTCCTGGAGGATCTAATGGTGCAGTGCAAACCCTGATTACCTCCAGTGTGGTCAGTACTATAGCAGAAGTTTGGACAAAATGCAAGACGCACAGAGGGGGGAATCAGCTGAGTCTAATCTTTGAGGTTGATATAGGAAGACTAGGATCTCTACTACCAAAAAAGACTGCAAACTGACTTAATACTTTTCTCTCCCATTTTCTAGGGGTTTTGATGTGGGAGATTTACTCTCTGGGGAAGATGCCTTATGAGAGATTTACTAACAGTGAAACCGCTGAACACATTGCCCAAGGCCTGCGTCTCTACAGGCCTCATCTAGCTTCAGAGCGGGTATATACCATCATGTACAGCTGTTGGCATGAAGTAAGTGTTTTACTGGGACCTCTTAAATTATTTCTTTGAACCTCCTTTCCCATTTAGCCGGTCAGGCCCCCAGTCCCCTCTCTCCCTGGCTGCATGGAGCTGTACACATTCTCAGACCTCTGCCTGCCACCGATCCTTTTATAGCCAGAGGCTTTCCCAGACCCACTCCATTCTCACTAGAGTATTATTAGCAGACCCCAATAGCAACTGAGCTTTAGGGAGAAGGGTTGTCCTGAGACCATGTCACCTAGCCTACCCAGGCAGCCAAAGGCACTCAGACAACTACATATATAGACATTTAAAAAGAAAAGTCATTAAAATTTGTGTTCATTCCTTTGGGAGTCATTGACCCTTTCTTCTACTTTACTAACTGCCAACCTTCTCTGGCTGTGGTCCTAAGTGAGATTTAAAAACAAACAAACAAACAAAAACAACCCTATGACCTGAAAGGAAACTAAAGTAGGTAGTGATCTATTTTTTAAAATATGGTGCAATATGAGGCATGCGGTATTTTGAAAATAAGGAGCCTGTCCCCCTATTACTAAAATGCTTTGCTGCTCTCACCTTGGGTTCTTCCAGACGTGCCTTCTCCATTTTTCAGTAGCTACGTGGCAACCTTAATTTGGCAACCTAAATCTCTCGTAGGAAATAAATGTTCAGCATTAAGTTCTGCCCTTCTAGAAATAAGAGAAGTGTCCAAGAAGCACATGTGAATCTGGAGCCCTTTTGGTGGCGTGAAAAATTGGGGATCTGAATTAGAGCATAGCACATTTCCCTTCAACAAGTGGCAGAGGTCGCAAAGAAAGTGTAGAGAAAGGGAGGACACCATGGAGCCATTTTCCTTCTCTCTCCTCAGGATTAAGGGTGATTGGCTATGCTCCCTCCAAACTAGGGTACCCTCACTCTGCTAGTCAGCTGTTTCAGATGGGCACTTTCTCCACGGCCTGTTTAAAGTAGCAGTCTTGAAACTGGCTGCACATCAGAATCCCTGGGGAACTCTTAAAACTACAGATGACTTGGTCTTATCCCCAGAGATTCTGATTAGGTGTATCTGGAGAGGGACCCAGATATGTCTTCTTAAATTTCCCAGGAAATTCTGATACTCAGATAGGTTTGAGAACCACTGATTCAAAGGAACACAAAATTGATGGCTTTTTGGTTCTGATGGATTGAGACCTTTCTGGCATGAATATACCCTGAATCACCACATACCTCAGGGGCTTATGGACCACGGCTGTCACAAAGAGCCTTAGTCTGGAGGCCAGACAGTGGTAATGAAAGGTCCCAGGTACTCAGGATCCCTGCCCAGTGATGCCGCCGGTGGTCTTGAAATGTTCATTCTTTTGTTAACTTTGGCTATGAGAATGATAGAAACAGTGTTTGAAACCAAACTAAAAATTATCACAGCTTATAGGATTTCAGTTCTGTTGACCACTTAAACTCTTTTGGTAGCCATTTTCAGTTGAGGAGCCAAAATAAGAATGCATTGGTGTACAATTATGTAATGAATTTGCCCCGTTTTAAGCAATATATTTGTCAGTTTCATTTGCAAATTGTCCTCATCACATTAATGACCTGAGTTGCTAAAGATGGAAAGTGCACAAGGATTTTATGGAGCACTACTATTTTTCCTTTTTCGTAATCGACAGGTTATGTTACTGGGCATACAGTATATACTTAAACACTTGCTGCTTACTCATTACATTTCCCTGAAATTCTGGATTCTAGCCCACTAAACACTCTTACTTTTTCTTTGGTTTTAGAAAGCAGATGAACGTCCCACTTTCAAAATTCTTCTGAGCAATATTCTAGATGTCATGGATGAAGAATCCTGAGCTCGCCAATAAGCTTCCCAGTTCTACTCACCTCCACAAGCCCCAATTTCACTTTCTAGGAGGAAAACCCAGGCTACCGGCCCTGGAGCCTTTGTGCTCTCGCTGAATACACAAAGGGCCCTCTCTACATCTAGGACTGCCTCTCTTTTTTGATTCCCTGGGATAGTACCTTCTGAGCAAAGGCCAAGGAATTGTTGTGCCTGGTTCTGTCCCCCAAAGAGGAAATTTCCCAAGAGTATTCAGACAGACTGAAATTGGGATGGAAACAGTTTTGGGGAGGGAGGGATGTAAATAGCCTCACAAGGGGTCCAACAGCTCTTTGGGTAGGCATTAGAGCATGGGGGGAGGAAAGCCAAATTTGGCCAGAATAAAAATGGGAGGGGAGGGTGTTTTGATAAAATAAAATTAGTGGAAAGCATGAAGATTTCTTGCTATGCCGATTAATCATGCAGACTCCCCAGCCTCCCTGAAGCGCCTATCTCAGTGTTCCGGATAACTGTTGTGTGGCATTGGCTTGGCATATTCCTACCTTGAGAACTGGGCAGGATCTTTAGCATTGAACCCTTCCGGCTTTTGGAATCAGAGACAAACTCACAAGCCAAAGCACAGTGCCTTGCCTGGCACACAGTAGGCATGCAGTATTATCGGAATAACGCTGACAGTTGGGGACATATTCTGCCGGAGCCTCGTTTCCCCACATCAGGAGAGGAAAATCATCCAGGGGCCCAGGACAACTAAGAGACTGGCCCAGCAGTCCCTGCCGGGCACCAAGACGGCTGCTGGCAAAGCGCTGGCCAGTTTAGAAGCCAGCAGTTGCGGGGTTGTTGGGCCGGCCAGTAACGGGCCACGTGGTCTGCAGCAATTTCCTTTTTTTTTTTTTCCCTTTTCTTTTTATCTAATTCTTTTCTTTTCGGAATAACGTCTGGACAGTGCCCAGGCCCTGGGATGCCAGCCCTGAGACCTCAGTGCGCAGGCCCGGCGCTGCCACGCGGAGCGCCGAGCAGGGAAGGGGGCGCAGGTGGGAGCGGGACGCGGGGGCGGCCGGGAAGAGCGCCCGGAGTGGGGGTCAAGGAGTGGGAGCAGGGCCGGGGGCGCGAGCTGGCCTGGAGAGCGCGGCCCGAAGGAACCCCGGGCACGGGCGGAAGCAGGGGGCGGGGCTAGGGGGCTCAGGTCGGAGCGGGAAGCGGGGGCGGCCGGGCCGGGCGCCCACGGGGGTGAGGGGCCGGGAGGGGGCCCAAGGCGGCGCTGGGGACGCAAGCGGGAGCAAGGCAAGTGGGCGACCGGGAGGCGTGCAGGGCGGGGGTTAGGGGTGGGGCTCAGGGGTGGGGCTCGCGCAGGCGGAGTGCGCTCACGGGGCGGTCCCCGAGGCAGCGGGTTGTAGTTCCGGTTCCTTGGCGGAGACACGTGAAGGTCGGTGAGTTGGTGCGGAGTTCATCTCGGCACGCGTGGCCGCGCTGGGATGGATTCCTCCTCGTCTTCTTCCGCGGCGGGTTTGGGCTCTGTGGACCCGCAACTGCAGCATTTCATCGAGGTGGAGACTCAGAAACAGCGCTTCCAGCAGCTGGTGCACCAGATGACGGAACTTTGTTGGGTGAGGAGCCTGGGGCCGCGACCTGGGCACTGTCTGTACCCACTTTTCCCCAGTCCTTGACCCGCGGGACTCGCCACGACGTCCGGGATTCGGGAAGGGGGAGTACCCGACAGCACCCCTTGATACCCTTAGGTTCCTCAGGCCGAGCTGGATGGGAGAAAGGGTGACTCCGCTTCTGAGGGGACTGTCACTCTGGACTTCAGCTTTGTTGGTGCAGAGGACTGGTGATCGTAGGACCGGGGATTATGCTGCTGTCCCAACCAGTACTTTAGGCACCTGAGGTTGAAGCTGTCTAGAGCTGGTCAGCGAGACTGATGAGAGCAGCCCAGTACTGGGTTCTTATTTTTGGAACCCCGAGTCCCAGGGAGTGAGTGACTCTCCTGTTTCGGGATTCCTTGGGGTTTGCCTTCATTACCCAGTTGCTCTAACCGTCCCCTGGCAGAAATGAGTGGCTGTAGCCCACTAACTGTAACATACACACTACTGGGTTACAGTTAGTGTAGCCCAGTAACTGTATCATACACACTTACTTGCCTTCTTGTTGTGTGGTTGTATAATGTCAAGCCATTTTGGGTCTGAAGGTTGAGGAATTGAGTATGCCCTGTAAGGGGACTTTGGCAAAAGGGCGGAAGACATTTACAGCTTGGGATCAGAGTGTTCCCTGGCTGCCAAGGACAGCATAACTGCACTGCCCTGACACACACAATTCACAGAATTCAGAGGCCAAGGGCAATTTTTCTTGGAAGTGGAGGGTCTGAGGCTTGTGTACACAGCAGAGAATAATGAACAAAATTCTTTTGAACTGCTTAACTTGAACTATATACATTCGTCGGTTTTCATAGTTCTTTTTCCATAAACTTAATGGTATTGCTGGACTCCGATCCTTAACAAATGCTTACTTAACTCTGTCTTGGACCAGAGTGCTTTGATTATTTTTTAAAAATCTGATTCATTACATTTGGGCCAGGAGTGGAGTGTGATTAAGGACTCCTATAAGAATTGGTAAGCATTTGGAAAATTGATACAGTTTCCCATTCATCTTGAGGATTCAAGAACCTCTGGCTTAAGTAGACAAGGTCACTTAATTACAGATTCTCAGGTTCCTTTGGAAGGTTTTAAGGTGTCTTGCTGCAGTGATTTATCCTTTCAACCTTTTATTCTGCAGTTAAAGGCATTTAATGCATTTGACATTGTGGAGTTGTAACCAAATTCAGCAAAGGGTTAATTCACTTGTATTTTGCCATTTTCCTTGTTCAGTAATATCTCAGCTCCACAATTTTCTGGCCCTATGACTTTAGGCAAAATATCTGTGCGACAGCTTCCCTCTTTTAAAATGAAGATTAATAATATTACCTATTCCATAGAGTTGTTAGGAAAATTTGAGGTAAGGCTGTAAAAAATTACTCACCACAAAGTAAGCTGCTGCCAAATGTGAACTATTATTAACATATCAGATACTGTTTTTAAGTGGAGTTTATTTCTTTTAGGCAAGAAGTTACCCCCTCTTTCTTCCCAAGTTCCCTTCATGATTCTGTATTTTGTCCTGAGCAGGAGAAGTGCATGGACAAGCCTGGGCCAAAGTTGGACAGTCGGGCTGAGGCCTGTTTTGTGAACTGCGTTGAACGCTTCATTGATACAAGCCAATTCATCTTGAATCGACTGGAACAGACCCAGAAATCCAAGCCAGTTTTCTCAGAAAGCCTTTCTGACTGATTTTGGCATTACCTTTTTGGAAAAGGAAGGTAGTTCAAGAAATGAAGAGTGGTTGATGGAATGATTGAAGAAAAGGCTATGGGGTACTGGCTCCCACTCTTGTCACTCTTGGGACGCCCTGTCATCTGAGAATGACCAAAGACCAATTTTTTTGTGTGTTTGGGGTTTGAGGGTCATATGTGTATTTGGTTTTTTTAAATGTTAATCTTGTGAAAACAATTGATAGATGAATGGAAAACTTTACTAGATGCATATTACTGTATGTGGGACTATGTTTTTCTCAAAGTCCCATTAACTGCTTCCTATAATTTGGGTAGTGGAACTGCTTTCTATAATTTGATAGGGGGACCACATGGGTATAATCTGTCATTTGTGTGGATTCAGTGCTCATTTCTGGGGACACTGATGTACAGCTTTGTGTCTCTGAGAAAGGGCAGCAGTGGGGGAAGAATAACTTGGTACTTAACTGTAGACCTCCTTATCTAGTGTTTTGACCATCAGTGCTGGGAAAAAAAAATATGGAATGTTCATACAATTCAGCTTTCTAAATTATCTCCCTTCCTTATACTGTGATTGAGGTAGTACAGGCAGCCTCAGTGTCCAGAGGCCTTTAGTTATAAAGGAATCTAGCCAGTGAACATAATTCTCATTGCTAAACTGCCACAAGGAAGAAGTTACCCTGTGTATCAGGGTCCAAGAAATTCAAAGATATGCCTAAATAAGTTATAAAGATTTAGGCCTGTCAAAAACTAACAGCAGTTTCAGGTGGAGGTGCATGCCTAATGTTAATCAGTATAGATTCCATTTACTGCATTCTTTTGATCACTGAAATAAAAGCTTCTACAAGATTCAACTCTGTGATTGAGAAGGCTTTCTATTCTGGTTATCACCAGTACCCTGGAAAGATTTCGGTGTGGGCTGGTTCCAAGGCTGAAATGTAGTCAGTCTGGGTACCTGCTCTGTGCAGGTACAACACAGTATTCCAGGGATAGCTGACCTTTTTGTGAGAAGAGATCCTTTAGATGAGATATGGAGGGAAGGAATTCAGTGCTGACAGTCAGTTCTCTGAGTGTAGTAGGAGAGGTTACATTGAGTGGGTTCCCTTCCTCTTCAGATCCTAGTAGATTGGAGTATAGACCTAGAGCGGAATTGCTTGTTGGGTGCCTCTAGTGCGGATCCATGAAAGTTGGGGAAATACACATTTTTAGAAGCCTCAAGTCCTTTTTACTTTTCCCCATATAGGCACAACAAGGACATTTTTAAAAACCCTGATGACAACAATTCAACAAACATTTTCAGTGTTTATTTTTTGCCAGACACTGTTTTTGGTGCCAGGGATTCAGCAGTGCACAAAAACAAATCCCTGCCCATGTGTGGCTTATGTTCTAGTGAGGGGAGTCAGGCAACAAACACGTAAATGTATCAATATAATAAGTGCCATGGAGAAAAAGCAGTGTTAGGGAATGTTTGTGGGGTGTTGTTATTTGAGATAAGATGGTGAGAGAAGGCCTCCTTGGGATGGTGGTATTTCAGCAGAGATCTGAAAGAATTAAGTGACCAAGCCACGTAGGTATCTGGGAGAAGAACATTTCAGGCAGAGGTGATGGCAAGTCCAAAGGCCCCAGGGTGGGAGATGCATGCTATGATGTTAAGGTAGAACAGTCAAAAGGTCAGTATGGCTGGAATGAAATGAGTGAGAATGATGAAGTCAGAGAAATGCCTGAGACACATCCGGGCTGGGGGTAGGGACGTGTGCTGCTCATGTAGGGCTTTGTAGGCCATTGCAAGGACATGGCTTTTACCCAGCGAGATGGGAAGCCATTTGAGGGTTTTTAGCAGACAAGTGATGTGATACAACAATTTTTAGGAGGGCTGCTGTGTGAAGAACACGTGCATGGTAAAAAAAGAAGTAGTAGCAGCACCAGAGCAATGAAAATAATGCTATTTTGAGGTCCAGTGGAAATCAGGCTTTAGGGTAGGTATCTGGCATATACCTTGTATCTATATGCCCCTATTTTTTTTCCCCTACAAAATTTAGTGTGTCCATGTAAAACCTCAAATCATAAAGTAAAGTTCCTTTGGTGTTTTGCTTGTCCTTCTTATTATATATTATTTATTTTATTACTATATCATTCCTCCTTACTCTTCCTTCATCTAGTGTTATTACATTTAGACACAAACTTACACGTCTGTTTCACAGTATTATTGCTTTCTCAGCTCATATACATAATGAGAAAGAGGGTCTCAGATTCATACAATATGCTTGAGCACCAAGCATATGTTTGACACTACTAGGTACCAGACAATGGGAAAGAGGCAGAACATTTGCCCTCATCCTCAAGGAGATTAAGTACCAGAGGAACAATGTGAGCTTCTGTTTGTTTTGTCAATCTCAGAAATTTATGTTCACAACCTTGACAGAAAGGTGGTACTATCAGCCCTGAAGGCATTCAAAGTCCTCATTTCAAATATTCAGGGTAGGACACTCAGGACTCAACTGTAAAACAAGAGGATTGGATTATCAGACTCTTCCTGAAATGAAATATTTCTTAGAAGCCTACCTAATTTATAAAATAGCAAAGCAAAGCTGCTGTGGCAGGGGAATCTAGAGGCCTGCCCACTTTTGTCGCATTTCCGACCCCCCAACCCCCATGCCCTCACCCTGTGGTGCCTAAGGCACTGTCTTAGGATCTCTAGGCTTTTACCAAGCACACTGTGCAAATGAACCAGGCTATCCCTAAGGCCTCTGCCCATGAGTCCATGAATGAGGACTAGGGATGACAGATACAAGGAAATCAAGCACTTCATATTTATGGTAACAAGTCTCCATAAGGAGTTTGAATTACAAAACATAACAAGTCAATAAACCCCCTGCAAAATAGCCCTTACAAGGAAAGCAGTCAATGGTCCTTTAAAAATTTCCCTCAAATCAATACCTTAATAAAAAATCTTGGTCTAGGGAGATTTTATTCTAAAGACCACCCAATAGTGCCTCTCAAGTCGCTTCATACTCAGCCTCATTATTGTTGGCATCGTCTGGACTCAAAAGAGGCTGATGGAGAAAATTCTGGTAACCTTCAGTTTCGTTCCATGGAAGAGTGAGGATGTTGTTTAGATTTATTGCTCTCCAGTCGAAGGACAACAGATACAGGTACAGACCAAAAGGGACGTTTCAAAAGATGTGGAGGAAGAAAGGCCAAGGACTATGGTAAGGAAACCACAGGCAGTACCACTGAAGCTGTTGAGGGCCTATGCTGCCTTTCTTTGAAATGAGTGGCAGAGCAGGTGGTGACAGCAGCAGGGAAAAGGAAATACTACCTGGGAATGACCGCATAGGTACTGAAAATATCCAAGGCCTTACTCAGATAGATAACTCGTTTGAATGCTTACACAAATCACAAGACAAATCAAGAGTATCCTGCCCAGGGCTGGTTTTGTGATACGATTCCCTAAAACAGCTTCTTCAAAGCAATGCCCAAACTTGATACCTGACATGGAAAGTGAACCAGCAGAAAAGCAGATAAGAATATACACCAGGAGGTTGCTCTGGCCATCATGAGGTCATACTATGAAGACAGGGCAAAAACGATGAATCCTGTGATAAGAGAAAATAATTGAATTATTAGTTTTAGTACTTATATAAGAAACCCTAAAGCAATTTGGCAATGGAATCATTACATTTTGTAACACCTTAGCAAGTGACCAGCATTTGAGCAATTAGTCATTTAATTAACTAATTATCTATTAACTAATGAAATTTGTGTATCTAAAGCTACATCTTGCTAAGATCACTCTCAAAAAGGCAAATACAGTATAATTATGGTACTTTCAGCTACACAGAAATGCATAGAAGGGACAATTAGGGTATAGCAAACCATGATTCAGATATAACAATCAGGAACACTAGAACAAAAGGGCCAACACAATTTTAAGCTATAACTGCATTATGATAATAGTTATGCTTTATTGGGGGGGTGTGTACTGTTTGCCACACACTGTACTAAGTATTTTGCATGGATCATCTTTTTAAAAATTACACAAACTCTGAGAGGAACTATTATCATCATACCCATTTTATAGATGGGGAAGCTGAGGCTCAGAGAAATAAACTTATTCAAGGTTACACAGGTAATAACTTGTAGGTGGAATCTGAACCCTGCCAGCTTGACTCCAGAGCTTATGGTCTGAACTACTATACTAAATTGCCTCTTAATGTGTATTTAAAGATACGAAGTAATGCTTCTTTAAAAGTCAGGGCCAAAATGACCAGAACATTTCATTCCAGAGATAGCATGGTATAGTGGAAACAGCATAAGTTTTTTAGAGTTAGCAGAACTGGGTTCAAATCCCGAGTCTGCCAACACCTATGTGACCTTAGGGAAGTCACTTTACCTCTTCAATCTTCAGTTTCTTTATAAAACTGAGATGGTAATACCTACCTTACAGGGTTGAAAAATGAGATCACATGTAAAGTGCTTCGCACACTGTAGATGCCTTAAGTGATGATATTTATTATTACTTTTTAAAAAAGATTTTATTGGGGAAGGGGAACAGGACTTTATTGAGGAACAGTGTGTACTTCCAGGACTTTTTCTTTCTTTTTTTTTTTTAATTTATTGGGGTGACTTTTTCCAAGTCAAGTTGTCCTTTCAATCGTAGTTGTGGAGTGCGCAGTCCAGCTCCTGGTCCAGTTGCCGGGGGCGCAGTCCACCATCCCTTGCAGGAGTCGAGGAATCGAACTGGCAACCTTGTGGTTGAGGGCCCACTGGCCCATGTGGGAATCGAACCGGCAGCCTTATGGCGTTAGGAGCATGGAGCTCCAACCGCCTGAGCCACCGGGCCGGCCCCCTATTTATTATTATTAAGAGAGCTGAGCATCTTTGACAACCCTGGCAGAGTCATTATCTGTGAGAACAAGAGAAATGCAAGAAGTCACTTAATGAAGCTGACTAATGGATGAAATGGCACAGCTAATGGAGCATATAATAAGAATTTTGAGTTTTGTATTGCAATCAGTGGAAGCTACAGGAGGATTTTAAATAGTGGAGTAATAAAATATTTGCACTTTTTTACAAAAGTACTACACACGTTTTAAAACGTTCAAAACTTATAGAATTGCTTAAAATAAATGAAAGTCCTCCCCTTACTCTCACATGTGCATTTAGAAAGATCACTTTAGCAGCTATATGGTAGCTGGATTAAGGCAGAGAATAGTAGTAAGAGTATTTCACTAATTCAGCCAAGAGAATATGGAGGATTTAGTTCACAAGTGCAGATGGACAGGAGGGGACATATTAGGAATATGGGGGAGCTGTGAGAGAGAAATATGGAGTAAAGTGGAAAGGGAGTAAAACAGATGGTAGGAAAGGAGGTAGCGTATAGAATAATGTGCCAATGAGAGGATGCCGTGGGGTTCAAAGGGCAGCAAACGTTACTGGAAGAGAGGAAGATAACAACTGATCACGTTGAGCAGGCTACAGAGAAGAAGAGACACAAATGGCTCTCCCCAGTTCCATAGCTCCAGAGTCTGGGTAACCCCTGGAATTGTTTATTGTCGCCTTCCAATTTAAGGAACATAAGCATACCCCCAAAGTCAGAAATACTTAAAAGATTACTCACAAATACAGTGTTCTATAAGCTTTTATCAGGAAAAGTTAGAAATGAGCCAAAAAGGGAAAAAAAGATAAAATGTCACTTGAGTTATAACACTGTGTTTTGATGAGGAAAGGAGGAAGGACTAGAAAGACAAAAAGGAAAAAAGAACAGAGTGGGGAGTCAGAGACTCAGCAGTAGTATTCGTTAAACTGTACTTCAGACCTGTAGTTAATTCCTTAAGGCTTAAAACCATTTGCTACATAACATGACTGACCTGTGTACTAAACCAGTATCGTTCACATTAAAAATCTAATGTGGTCACGATATTGCTAGGTATACCTTATTACTACAAAGGAAACCTCATCAACACTGCCTAGTTCTTTTTCCAAACAGCTATCTTTCAGCATCATTGTGTGGCAGGATATACCATCAGGTCAAAGGAGATGATCCTCATTTTTCAAGCACTTTCTTTTTTTCCCCTTCCCTCAGGCAGGTCCCAAGGATGCGTTCTTTTCTTCTTTTCTTAAAGCTGCTAATACCTTTGGGTTCTTCTTCCCATCAGTTTAACTATTACTCCTAATTCATCCGTTCTTCCTATTCAAGACAAGCACATAAGCCCTTAACATGTTAATGGTTTTGCTTTGAATCACTATGGGGAAATAGATATGGGACAACCCACAGAATAAATACGGGGGAAATTGCAAAGGTCATGAAATTTTACAAATTTCTAGCAGTCAACTCTGATTGACATTCCCTTCCTTACTGATACGGTGATTACCAAGATCTCCCTTGGTCTTTATTCTTAACTGGGCTTTCATCAAGCTTTCCCACTTCACGCAAAACTCAGAAGCCACAAAATAAAAGGTTGTTGATTTTGTCCACATACAAAAATTCTGAACAGCAAAAACTTCCATAAGCAAAGTTAAAAGAAAAAAAATGGGAACGCATATTTGAAACTGTTTTTCCAGTTTTTATTTTATTTATTATTTATTTTTCAGGTGTACAGCATAGCGGTTAGACATTTATATAATTTACGAAGTGATCCCTCTGACTAGTACCCACCTGGACATAGTTATTACCATATTATTGATTATATTCCCTATTTGGATTTCTTTATCCCTTCACCTTTTTCACCCTGCCCCCAAAACCCCTCCCATCACCCCGCTACATCTAGTACCCATCTGACACCATACATAAATACATAGTTATTAAAATATTATCAACTATATTCCTTATGCTATACCCTACATCCCCATAACCACTGTGTAACCAACCAATTTGTACTTCTTTTTTATTTCCCCCTTCTTCCACCTGCCCGCCCCCCCACTCTGGTTCAAGCCGTTGTTTCTCAGTCTAGTCACACTGGCTGCCGGCCACTCATGCAGGCCACTGGCCACTCACGGCAGCACACAGCATCCCACAGTAGCTCACGCCAACCTCTAGCTGCTGACGCCAACCTCAGGCTGCTCACGGCAGCCCAGCTCCAGGGAGAGCTGTTGTTCACAACCTTAGCTGTAGAGGGCGCAGCTCACTGGCCCATGTAGGAATCCAACCGGCAAACTTGGCATTAGGAGCACGGCACTCCAACCACCTGAGCCACAGGTGGTTGTACTTCTTAATCCCTTCCAATTGAACTTCTTAATCCCTTCCCCTTTTTCACTCACCCAAATGCCCCTCCCATCTGGCAACCATCAAAATGTTTTCTGTATCTATGAGTTTGTTTCTCTTTTGTTTGCTTATTTATTTTGTTCTTTAGATTCTACTTGTAAGTGAAATCATATGACATTTGTCTTTCACTGTCTGACTTACTACACTCAGCACAAAACCCTCTAGGCCAGGGGTGTCCAAACTTTTTTCAACGTTTTTTACCAAGGGCCATATGCGGTGAAATACACAAACAGTTGGGCCACTCACTCGAGGTGAAGTACGTATTACCTCACCTGGTTTATTTAAGTAAACTAAATATATTTTTGGAATTTGCTGTGGGCCTGTTAAAAATGGATTGCGGGCCGCAGTTGGCCCGCGGGGCCGCAGTTTGGACACCCCTGCTCTAGGCTCACCCATGTTGTTGCAGATAGCAAGATTTCACTCTTTTTTATGACTGAGTAATATTGCATTGTTTATATGTACCACCTCTTCTTTATCCATTCATCCGTTCAGGGACACCCAGGTTGCCTTCATATCTTGGCTATTGTAAATAATGCTGCAATGAACATATGGATGAGTATGTCTCCTCGAAGTAGCGCTTTGGGTTTCTTCAAATAAATACCCAGAAGTGGAATTACTAGGTCCTTCTTTGTCTCTTGTTTTATAGTCTTTGTTTTTAAAGTTTATTTTGTCTTGTATAAGTATTGCTACTCCAGCTTTTTGTTTCTTGTTTTGTTTACATTTTCATGAAGTATCTTTTTCCATCGCTTTACTTTCAGTCTGTGTGTGTTTTTCCATTGACTGAAGTGAGTCTCTTGTAGGCAGCATATGTAAGGGTCTTGTTTTCTTATCCATTCAGCCCCACCTATCTTTTAATTGGAGCATTTAATACATTTACATTGAAAGTAATTATTCATAGGTATGTTGTTATTGCCATTTTATTATTATTATTATTATTTCGTCTTAAAGAAGTCCCTCTAAGATTTTTTGTAATACTGGTTTGGTGGTGATGAACTCCTTTAGTCTTTTCCGTCTGGGAAGCTTTTTTTCTGGCCTTCAATTCTAAATGATACCTTTGCTGGGTAGAGTAATCTTGGTTGTAGATCCTTGCTTTTCATTACTTTGAATATTTCCTGTCAATGCCTTCTGGCCGGCAAAGTTTCTGCTGAGAAATCAGCTGACAATATTATGGGAGCTTCCTTGTTGGTAACCAACTGCTTTTCTCTTGCTGCTTTTACGATTCTCTCTTTGTCTTTAACCTTTGGCATTTTAATTATAATATGTTGTCATGCAGGGTGGGCTGTGGGGTCTCAGCTCCCGCTCCCCACATAAGAACGCAGGATGTGGCTAGGCCAAAAAGGAACACCCACAGAGCCATAGGTAGGAGAGTCATACCACTATACTCTTGCTGGCGGCTGGGTTGGAGACACAGGAAGCAGGAGCCACAGAATCCACAATCCACACCGCCACACTCCGCACTTGCCAGCCACCATTTTCTTGCCAGCCCCCATTTTCTGCTAGCGTAGCCACAGCAGTTATATTAGTGGCCAGTGGCTCACTGGTTACAGCTGACAGCCAACTAACCACAGCTGATGGCCATCCAATCACAGTTGATGGCCATTTACTACCTGAGTCAGCACCTTTCCACGTGAGGGCAAGAGCCTGGAAACTGCACTCCTGGCTCTGTCCCCACATATGTCTTGGTGTTGGTCTCTTTGTATTCATCTTGTTTGGGACTCTGCACTTTTTGGGCTTGTATATATCTTTCCATTACCAGGTTAGGGAAGTTTTCTGTCATTATTTCTTCAAATAGATTTTCAATTCCTTGCTCTCGCTCTCTTCTCCTTCTGGTACACCTATGATGTGAATGTTGGTATGCTTGAGGTTGGCCCAACCCCTTAAACAGTCTCATATTTTTTGGATTTTTTAATTCTTTTTGCTGTTCTGATTGGGTGTTTTCTGCTACTTTATCTTCTAAATCATTGATTCAGTCCTCTGCTTTATCTAATCTAGTATTGATTCCCTGTAATGTGTTCTTCATTTCTGCTATTGTATTCTTTATTTCTGGCTTTTTTTTTTAATGTTTTCTATCTTCATGTTTATATTTCCTGTCTCTTTGTTGAAGTTCTCCCGGAGATCATTGAGCATCCTTAAAACCAGTGTTTGGAATTCTGTGTCTGGTAGATACCTTGTCTCCATTTTGTTTAGTTCTTTTTCTGGAGCTTTGTTCTGTTATTTTTTTATTTTTATTTGGGACATGTTTCTTTGTCTCCCCATTTTGGCTGCCTCCCTGTGTTTGTTTCTATGTATTAGGTAGGGCTGCTATTTCTCCCGGTCTTAGTAGAGTGCCCTTATGTAGTAGGTGTGCTGTGGGGCTCAGTGGCACAGTCTTCCTGGTCACCTGAGACGGGTGCTCTGGGTGTGTCCCTTGTGTGGGTCATATGTGCCTTCATGTTGTAGTTGAGCCGTGGTTGCTGTTTGCAAGTAAATGGGAGGGATTGACCCTCAAATTCATTGGTTGTGAGGACTGGTTGTGACTACAGTGGGTGAGTTGTGGTACAGGGGCTGACCCTAGAGCAGGATCTGCCTCAGCAGGGCTCTGGTGCCTGCTCAATTTGCCCCTTGGGTGTTCCATCCTCAGGGGTGGCTGGGCGATGCTCCAGCTTGTTTTGAAGCTGGCCATTGGGCACACCAGCCCCAGGGCCACCTGGAAGGGGACTTGCTGTAGGTAAAGTTCAGCCGCATCCTGTGCCCCACCCAGGGCCATCCAGCAGGAGTCACAAAGCAATCTGCAGATGGCTGCTATTTGCACCGTGCTTAGAAGTGCCTCGAGAGGCCAAGCCATGAACCAAAGCCAGCTGCTGCTAGTGTCAGGCTTGGGGCTGCTCAGCCAGAGGTATGGGATGTGCTCAAGCCAGATGCTGCTTGTCTGGGTTCTGCGAATCTTTGAGAGACCCTAGGAAAGTCTGCAGCATGAGCCAAGGCAGGAAGTTTGTATGAAAAAGCCACTGGAAGTGGCTTGGGTGTGCTCAAAAGTTGGGTGGGTCAGAGTCTCAGAATCAGCAGGGCTTGTTGAATGAATGGCGTTAGCCAGCTTGATGGAGATTCAGATATGCCAGCCATCTGCATCTGCATGCCAGAAAGAGGGAGGGCTCAACAAAGAAACAATGGCTTCCATCAGCTCCTCCACCTGGGAGAGAGCTGCCCCTCCAGCCCTTGTCCTGAAGCTAGACAACTCCGTTCTCCCCCACATGTCCCTGTCACCTCTCCAGCAGCTGCCCCAGTGCTAGAGCTCAGAGCCAGTGATTTTGTCAGTGAGTAAGTCTGTGAGCAGTCCCTTTAAAAGGACCACCTGGGATTCCAGCCACCCTCCATCTCACTCAGCCACAATCTCTGCTGGTTTTCACAGCCAGAAATTATGGGGTCTTTTCTCCCTGGCACTGGAACCCTGGCTGGAGAGCCTGGTGTGACACTGAGACTCCTTGCTCCTTTGTGGGGAGTGGGTGGGGAACATCCACAGCCAAGATATTCCTCCCGATTTTTAATGGTCACATGTGGGTGTGGGACCAGCCCATTCCACATCTCTGCCCCTCCTACTAGTCTCAAGGTGGCTTCTTCTGCACGTCCTTAGTTGTAGGGCTTCAGTTCAGCAAGATTTCAGGTGATTCTCAATGATGGTTATTTTGTAGTTTTGTTGTAATTTTGATTTCAAAATTGGCCAAGAGAGAGGGTAAGCACAACATTTACCTACTCCATCATCTTGACCAGAACTCCTGAAACTTTTCTACAAAGTACTAATTTCCTCATTACAAAGCATCCCTAAACATCAATAGTAAAAGACCGTTTAATAGAAAAATAAGCAAAGGATATAGAGAGACAGTTCACAGAAATGGAAATACAAATGGCTCTTGAACATGTGAAAAGATGTTTATATTTAATAGAAATTTTAAAAATCCTCACTGAGATATCTCTCACATATTAGACTGGCAAAGCAAAACTATGATAACATACCACTGTGTGTGGGTGTAAGGAAACAGGCATTCTTACATTATTGGTGGGAGTATAAATTGGTACCACCTCTGGGACAGCAGTTTAGCAATATCTACCAAATTATAGATGTAGAAAGCTTCTATTCCAAAAATCTGACTTCTAGGAATTTGTCCTACAGATGTACTCACATGTGCAAAATGGTATATAAACAAGGTTATTAATTGCAACATCATTTGTAGTAAAAAAAAAAAAAACCAACAACTGGAAACAACCTAAGTGTCTCTCAATAAGATATATATTGGTTGAATAATGTTCCTACAGTGAGATACTTACCATACAGCTAAAAACAAATAAATAAATAAAAAGAATAAGGTACCTTTTTATATACTGATATGTAATGAGCTCCAATACATATTGTTAAATTAAAACAGCAAGATTCAAGACACAATATGGGGGGATTAAAATAAATGTACACATTTGTTTGAATAAGTATACATCATCTGTTAAAGAATATTGTTAGCATCAGTTGCCTCTGGGGAGAGGAACTATATGGTTCCCAGGGGAGAAAGGGAGACTTTTTACTATATATCTTTTCTCTGTGCCTTTTGAATCATGTGAATGTACTACCTATTCAAAAAAATAAATATTATTTTAAAAATGAAATTTATACCTTCTTCAGAACTCTGAACTCCATACTAAAAAGTGGAGAGATGTGATGGAAACCACTTCCAGAAATAAAAGCCCTATATTTCAACTACAACACTTTCAGATACCCACTAGTCTCAAATAGATTATTTGAACCTATGGACCTTAAGTAGGACTAGGATAAGGGTGGGGTGAGTAAGGAACTCACCTCATGTGCAAAATTTAAGGATGCCAAAAAACTCAGTAATCCAGATAAATTCTATTTTAATGCAATATTTTAAAATAAAAATTAATGCATAAATCCATGATAAACAAAATATCAAAATTTTAAATAAGAACAATGCCATACTGAGCCATACTGGAGCCTGAGGCAAAAAGAACAATGTGGGGCCCCCATACATGTTTTTATGCATTCTTGAATGGTTAATTTTTTCCAGAAAATTAAAGCAGTTGAAAAAAATGTTGAAAAATTGAAAAGTAGATAGATTAAAACTCACAGCGTTAAATTTAAATATTTTATCTACTCCAAAAGCAGAATGTATTAATTTTTCTATCCTGGCTTTAATGGAAGCAAACTCCTCAATAATATCTTCATTAAAATCAATAATATTTTCATTAAATATTTTCTTAGACCTAATGAGAATATGTAGAATTTGAGGGACGTACTAATAATCTGGTGCAACTTGAATGCAAAGGAGATATTGGAGAGTCTCTGGAGTTGAGACTCGTAAGGTAGACATGGAACTATTTAGTTATGCCATGTCCTTAGAGTTTGAATTTTATTTTGAAAGTGATGGGTAACCTCTAAAGTATTTTAAGCATGTGTTTTAGGAAGACTACAATCACACCAATGTCAAGGACTGAAAAAGGAGAAGACTGGAAGTAGAGATCTGATAGATTTTTAAGGTTGAAATATAGTTGCAAGGTAAATAGGCTAGGTTTTGATGACTAAATAAGAGGAGTAAGAGGGAAAGTGATAGGATGACCAACCATCCAAGATTCACCCATTTAGTCTGTTCTGTGTTGGGTTATATTACACGTTTATTCCTGAAATATGTGAAAGGAAATAAATCACTCCCTCCTTTCTAATAAGTGTGCCAAGCACCTTTTGTTTTTGTAGTAGAGCTCACCATAAATGATCCATCCATTACACACACACACACACACACACACACACTCACACAACTGGTAGGTTGACAGTTTTGTTTTCTTTCTTAGGCAAGCAAAAATATTTAAGATGACGAAACAGGCAGAAAAAAAGCCATTCACATTCTTCTGTGAAAGAAAGAAGGATGGCCTTTTAAATAAAGAATTAACATCTAAGCCAATGTTGCCTGTCAACCTAAGATTATATTCCTTTAAAAATAACATTTGATGCTTATTTCCAGTAACATGGTGGCCAAAATAACCTGAAAGTTCTCCCATACTACAAAACAGAAATCCGAAATAAAATATAACATCCTTTAAATGTACACCTGAGTTTGCAAGTAAGTAAAGGAAACTCCCAAGCGTCCAAACAGAAAGTGAAAAACGGAAAACCATAGCATTTAGTGGAAGTTGGAAGTTTTAGCCACTCTGATGGTGAGGTGCCGGTGGCTTGGTTATCCACTAAGTAAGGTGCGTAGGTTTTGGTGGCCATGTACAGGTAGGAGACAGAGGCTTGGGCCTAAGTAAGGCAGGGGGTTGGAACTGATGCACTTGTCCAAAGTTGGGACTTTCAAAGGATTACACCTTTAATAAGGGTGAACTAGACAAAAATCCATTCACTGGCATAGGGAGACAACTTGGGATCTGGGAATGCAGAAAAAGGGTCTACCTATGAGTATTTGTAACTTTAACCCTGCTTTCACATGGGCTTGGTATTCAAAATGTATACCTCCTGCAAGGTTCAGGAATCCTCCAGGTTAAAAAAAATTATAATGAAGTGGCTCCTAGTTGTTGATATCCAACATAAAACATCTCTAGAGGAATGAATCCTCTACAAGATGCCCAAAGGTATAGCTGCACTGAACAGGATTTACAGTTAAAAATTACAAAACACATGAAAAAACCCCACAACCTAAATCAATATCTGAAGACAAAATAGCAGGATAAGACTCCAAATCTTCAGGTAGTAGAATCATCTAATACACTATAAAATAGCTGTTTAAAAATGATCAAAGTCATAATTGAAAACATGAGAAAAGAACAAGATATCATTAAAAAAAAAAAAAGACCAAGTACTTCTGAAAGAAAATTCTAGAAATGAAAAAAAGTTTTAAGATCGAAAACTCAATGGACAGATTAAACCACAGATGAGCACAGCTAAAGAGTGGTAAACTAGAATATAGCTATACAGAATATATCACAGAGAGGTAAAGAAATAAAAAAAAAAAACACGTGAAAAAAACGTAAAGAGACTAGAGAACAAATGGAAAAAAGGTAATATTCAAAGAAATAATGGTTGAGAGTGTTCCAGAACTGATGAATTAAAGATGTAAATTCTTAGAATCAGACAGTATGAGTCCTGAGAGAAAAAATACAACTAAATTTACATTTAGACCATTTTGGTGAATCTTCAGAGTATCAAAACAAATTATCATAATGATAATACTTAACATTTTCTATGTGCCAGGATTGTTCTAAACACTTTACTCAAAAGAAAATCGCCTCTGTCTCCACCTATCTGGGCAGATCCCTGCAGGAGTAAACAGAAATGCTAAAACTCACGGGCTCGGAATCTGGTGCAGGAAGAGCTTGGGAACTTCAAAAGCTCTCACACAGGGATGCAGTGCCCTACGACACAGGAGAACTGTTAACAGAGGAGAAGCCCATCTTCCAGGTGTTTGCCCCATTGTGTGAGAAGCAGGAATAGTGCATAGAAAACATAACACTACAGTGTGAGAGAGAAAAAAGGCTGCAGTCGAAGAGAAGATAAAACATTCTACCAACACGTACTGGAAAACAAAAGGAAAACCTGTTCCTATCAACCTGTTGCAGAACCCACTCCTGTAGATGTCTAGGAAGAGAAATAATAAATCATTAATTGCCATGAATAACCAAGGCAACAAGACAGCTCAGAAAGAAAGTAAAAAGTCTCCAGAAAATGAAGTTAAAGATATGGAAATATGTGACTTAAATGACAGAGAATTCAAGCTTGCAGGTCTGAAAAGAACTCAAAGAGATGAAAGAAAATACAGAAAGGCAGTTTAATGAACTCAGAAACACAATCAAAGAACAACATGAGAATTTTACCAAAGAGATTGAAAATTTAAAAAAGAACCAAATAGAATTTCTGGAGATTAAGAACTCAAGAGAAGAAATTAAGAATGAAATAGCCAGCTTAGGAAGTTGAGCTGACCAGATAGAAGAAAGAATCAGTGACATGGAAGATAGAAACCTGGAAATGACATGGATGGAAGAAGAAAGAGACCTGAGACTTAAAAGAAATAAAAGAACTCTACAAGAACTTTCTGACTCCATCAGAAAGAGCAATATAAGAATAATGCGCATACCAGAAGGAGAAGAAAGAGAGAAGGGAACAGAGAGTATATTCAAACAAATAGTCGATGAGAATTTTCCGAACTTGTGGAAAGAACTGGATCCCCGAATCCAAGAAGCAAATAGAACACCTAATTACCTCAACCCCAACAGGCCATCTCCAAGGCACATTGTATTTAAACTGTCAAAAATCAACGACAAAGAAAGAATCCTCAAGGCAGCCAGGGAAAAGAAGACGGTAACCTACAAAGGAAAGCCCATTAGATTATCATCAGATTTTTCAGCAGAAACTCTACAAGCCAGGAGGGAGTGGAACCAAATATTCAAACTATTGAAAGAGAGAAATTATGAGCCAAGAATAATATATCCAGCAGAGATATCCTTTAGATATGGAGGAGGAATAAAAACCTTTCCAGACATACAGAAGCTGAGGGAATTTTCTAATACACGACCTGCACTACAAGAAATACTAAAGGAGGCTATTCGACCACCATCAACATGGACAGTTTGTGGCAACCAAAACATAAAAGGAGGGAGAGCAAAGGCCTGAACCGGAATATGGGAATGGAGAAAGTAAACGTGCTGAAGAAAATGGAATACTCTAAATATCAAACTTTCTTTTACATAAACTTAAGGGTAACCACTCAAAAAAATGCAGAACTGAAATATATACTGTAATAAAAGAAGAAATAGAGGGAAACATCATAGAATACCACCACACAGAAATAATATACAACAACAAAAAGGCAAAGAAACCATGGAGACACAAACTTACCAGAAAAGTAAAGATAGAATGATAGGAAATCCTCACATATCAATAATCACCTTAAATGTAAATGGACTGAACTCACCAATAAAAAGGCACACAGTAGCCGATTGGATCAAAAAACTAAACCCAACCATATGCTGTCTCCAAGAGATACATCTCAGCTACAAGGACAAGCAGAGACTCAAAGTGAAAGGGTGGAAATTGACACTCCAAGCAAATGGTATCCAGAGAAAATCAGGTGTAGTCATAATGATATCAGATGAAACAGACTTCAGGGTGAAAAAGGTAACAAGAGACAAAGATGGACATTTCATAACGGTAAAGGGGACTATACAACAAGAAGACATAACAGTCATCAATATTTATGCCCCCAATCAGGGAGCACCGAAAATTACCAAGCAACTACTAACAGAACTAAAGGGAGAAATTGAACAAAACACAGTTATACTAGGGGGCTTAAATACATCATTGACAGGTATGGATAGATCATCCAAACAGAAAATAAATAACGAAATAGCAGCCCTAAATGACACATTAGATGAAATGGACATAATTGACATGTATAGATCACTTCATCCTAAAACATCAGACTACACATTTTGTTTCTAGTGTACATGGAACATTCTCAAGAATAGACCATATATTGGGACATAAAACTAACCTCAGCAAATTTAAGAAGATTGAAATCATACGAAGCATACTCTCTGATCACAAGGCTTTGAAATTGGATATCAACTGCAAAATGAAAGCAGGAAAAACACAAATACATGGAGATTAAACAACATACATTTAAAGAACGACCGGGTCAAAGAAGAAATTAGAGGAGAGATCAAAAGATACATAGAAACAAAGGACAATGAAAATACATCCTACCAAAAGTTTTGGGATGCAGTAAAAGCAGTTTTAAGAGGGAAATTTATATCATTACAGGCCTATCTCAAGAAACAAGAAAAATCCCAATAAATAACCTCACATTATACCTTAAAGAACTAGAAAAAGAAGAACAAGTGAAACCTAAGGTCAGCAGAAGAAAGGAAATAATAAAAATCAGAGCAGAATTAAATGAAATAGAGAACAAAAAGACAATAGAAAAAATTAATGTGAGAAAGAGCTGGTTCTTTGAAAAGATTAACAAAATTGACAAACCCTTGGCAGGGCTCACTAAGATAAAAAGAGAGAAGACACTAATAAACAAAATCTGAAACGAAAAAGGGGAAGTTATAACAGATGCCACAGAAATACAAAGGATCATCTGAGAATACTATGAAGGACTATATGCCACCAAATTCAATAACCTAGAAGAAATGGACAAGTTCTTAGAAACATATAGGCTTCCAAGGCTGAACCATGAAGAACTGGAAAATCTAAACAGACCGATCACCAGTAAGGAAATTGAATCAGTCATCCAAAACCTTCCCAAAAGCAAAAGTCCAGGACCAGATGGCTTCACTAGACAATTCTACCAAACCTTCAAAGAGGATCTGATGCCAATCTTGCTCAAACTCTTCCAAAAAATTGAAGAGACAGTACTCCCTAACTCATTTTATGAAGCCAACATTACCCTGATACCAAAACCCGGCAAAGACAACACAAAAAAGAGAACTACAGACCAATATCTCTGATGAATACAGATGCAAAAATCCTAAACAAAATTCTAGCAAATCGAATGCAACAATGCATTAAAATGATTATTCATCACGACCAAGTGGGGTTCATCCCAGGGGCACAAGGATGGTTCAACATCCGCAAATCCATCAATGTGATACATCACATAAACAAAATAAAGGACAAAAATCATATGATCATATCAATTGTTGCAGAAAAAGCATTTGACAAGATACAACATCCATTTATGATTAAAACACTTAATAAAATAGGTATAGAAGAAAAATACCTTAACATCATAAAGACCATATATGACAAGCCCTCAGCTAATCTCATAATTAATGGAGAAAAACTGAAGCCCTTTGCTCTATGTTCAGGAACACGACAGGGCTGTCCCCTATCACCTCTGCTTTTCAACATAGTGTTGGAATTCCTCGCCCGAGCAATCAGGCAAGAGAAAGAAATAAAAGGCCTCCAAATTGGGAATGAAGAAGTTAAACTGTCACTCTTTGCAGATGACATGATGCTGTATATAGAAAACCCTAAAGACTCCACCAAAAAGCTATTAGAAACAATCAACGAATATAGTAATGTGGCCGGCTACAAAATCAACGTACAGAAGTCTATTGCATTCCTATATACTGACAATGAAATCTCAGAAAAAGAAATACAAAAAAAAATTTCTTTTGCAATTTGCAATTGCCACAAAAAGAATAAAATACCTAGGAATAAACTTAACCAAGGATGTGAATGACCTATATGCTGAAAACTACAAGAGATTTTTAAAGGAAATTGAAGAAGACACAAAGAAATGGAAAGACATTCCGTGCTCATGGATTGGAAGAATCAACATAGTTAAACTGGCCATATTACGCAAAGCAATATACAGATTTAATGCAATCCCCATCAAAATCCCAATGGCATTTTTTAAAGAAATAGAACAAAAAATCTTGAGATTTGTTTGGAACCACAAAAGACCGCAAATAGCCAAAGCAATCTTAAGAAAAAAGAACAATGCTGGAGGTATCACACTTCCTGACTTTAGCTTGTACTACAGGGCAACTATAATCAAAACAGCATGGTATTGGCAGAAAAACAGACACATAGACCAATGGAAAAGAATTGAGAACCCAGAAATAAAACCACATAAATATGGACAGAGAATTTTTGACAAAGAAGCAAAAAACATACAATGGAGGAAAGACAGCCTCTTCAATAAATGGTGCTGGCAGAATTGGGAAGCCACGTGCAAAAGAATGAAACTGGACTGCTATCTGTCACCATGTACCAAAATTAATTTAAAATGGATCAAAGACTTAAGCATAAGACCTGAAACAATAAACTGCATAGAAGAAATCATAGGTACTAAACTTAGGGACCTTGGGTTCAAAGAGAATTTTATGAATTTGACTCCAAAGGCAAGGGAAGTGAAAGCTACAATAAATAAATGGGACTATATCAAACTCAAAAGCTTCTTCACAGCAAAAGAAACCATCGACAAAGTAAAGACGCAACCAACTGAATGGGAGAAGATCTTTGCAAACAGTGCCTCCGATAAGGGGCTAATATCCAAAATATACAAGGAACTCATGCAACTCAACAACAAAAAACCAAACAACTCAATTGAAAAATGGGCAGAGGACCTGAAGAGACATTTCTCCAAAGAGGACATACAAATGGCAAATAGATATATGAAAAAATGCTCAACATCACTAATCATCAGAGAAATGCAAGTAAAAACCACAATGTGATATCACCTCACTCCAGTTAGAATGGCTATCATCAACAAGACAAATAGTAACAAGTGTTGGAGAGGCTGTGGAGGAAAAGGAACCCTCATGTACTGTTGGTGGGAATGCAGACTGGGGCAGCCGCTGTGGAAGGCAGTGTGGAGGGTCCTCAAAAAATTATGTATAGAATTACCATATGACCCAGCTATCCCTCTCCTGGGTATCTACCCAAAAAATCTGAAAACATCTACACATAAAGACATGTGTGCTCCAATGTTCATTGCAGCTTTGTTTACGGTGGCCAAGACCAAAATGTCGTTCAATAGATGAATGGATAAAGAAGTTGTGGTACATATACACAATGGAATACCATTTGGCAGTAAGAAAAGATGAAATAGGACCATTTGTGACTACACGGATGGATCTTGAGGTTATAATGCTAAGCGAAATAAGTCAGACAGAAAAAGCCGAGAACCATATGATTTCACTGATATGTGGTATATAAACCAAAAACAACAAACAGCAAGGCAAACAAATGAGAAAAAAAAACTCATAGACACAGACAATAGTTTAGTGGTTACCAGAGGGTAAGGGGGAGGGGGATGGTAGATGAGGGTAAAGGGGATCAAATATATGGTGATGGATGATGGAAGGAGAACTGACTCTGGGTAGTGAACACACAGTGGGATTTATAGATGATGTAATACAGAATTGTACACCTGAAATCTATGTAACTTTACTAACAATTGTCACTCCAATAAACTGTAACTAAAAAAAAAAACATATAATAAAGATAGATATGAGTGCTAAAGAAACCCACAATGAGATACCACTACATACCCATTAAGATAGTTATCATTTTTGTAAAATGGAAAATAAGAAGTGTTGGTGAGGATGTGGAGAAATTGAAACCCTGTGCATTGTCCATGGGATTTAAATGGTGCAGCCATTATGGGAAACAGTTTGGTGGTTCCTCAAAAACTTAAACATAGATTTACCATATGATCCAGCAATTCCACTTCTAGGTATATGCCCCAAACAATTGCAAGCAGGGACTCAAACAGATACTTGTACACCAATGTTCATAGCAGCATTATTCACAATAGCCTAAAGGTGGAAATGTCCCAAATGTCCCCCCAATAGATGGATGGATAAACAAATGTTGCATATATGTATGATGTAATATTATTCAGCATTTAAAAGGAATGAAATTCTGATGTGTACTACAACATGGACTAACCTCGAAAACATTAAACTAAGTGAAAGAAGCCAGATGCAAAAGGACAGATGTTGTATAATTTCATTTATATGAGGTACTTAGAATAGGCAAATTCATAGAGACAGAAAGTAGAGTAGAAGTTACCAGGGACTGGGCGGACGTGGGAAATGGGGAATAACTGCACATCTAATTGTGTAGAGGAAGTCTGAGCCTGTAGACATAGACACAGTTAGAGTCAAATGGACCTGGGCTTAAATTAAGTATTGGTTCTGCTGTTTACTAGATGTGTGACATGGGTCAAATTAATTAACTTTTTAAAATCTCAGTTTACTCATCTGAGGAAAAACAAAACAGAATCATAGTCACACCAAACTCAGAGCAATTGTCAGAGGTAAGTGAGATAACGCATATAAAGCACTTAGCAAAGAGCTTAGCACCTAACAAGCTCTCAATGAATTTCAAGTATTATTACCCATAGAACAGGTCCTGGCACGTAACTCAATAAATTCCTGTTGAAGGAATACATGCAACTGCATATTTGCTATAATGATGAAATGGATTAAAGCCTTAGTTGAGGTGGGGGAGGAGGGCTTTGGAGGAGATGGGTCCAGAAGAACTTGTTGGAAGGACTGCAACATGACAGAACAGAACACAGAAATATGTTCTGTATGCATTTGACAATATGATAGTATGCATATGACAAGTTTTTATTTGTATGTCAATGCTACTTCTGAGATCAGCTTTCCCCTACCAAGATAAATCATAATTCGTGCCCTTTCCTTTTTTCACTTTTCATTCCCTTCTTCCTTAAGAAGGGGCTGGAAATCTGGCAATAAAGGAAAAATTACATATGTGTATGCCTTCATGTCAATTTTTGCTTCCTTGCATGAAACTCTTACCATATTTTAATCATTTAATAACTATTTCAAATCAAGCCTGGCACATTATATTCTCAATTAACATTTGTCGGATGACTAAATTTATAAGTGAGCGGTTTCTCACTATGCTCCCCTCCTGCACTCATAAGGATGCTCCCTGCGATACTTCTGTAAGAGCACTATTTTTATTTATCTAATATTTATTTCGGATTCTCTTTAAAAAATGTTTTGAAGCAGATTTCAGTGTTACTTATCACACAAGATAAAAATAACTCCTGGGCGTGTATTGTATTCCTTCTAGTTTTCTTCATTTCTGAATTGAATTTTCTTTTCTTGATGTTGGTCTCCTTAATATCGCCTCAAGGTTTAGAATGAAGGAACTAGTATGTTGGAGATAATAGTCTTGAAGGGAGACATTGTACATAATCGAAAGGAAGAGGAAAGAAGGACTGTCCGTTTTTATATTTTGCTGTAGGTTGCCAGTTGTTTCTCACAGGGAAATCTGACCCACCTGTCACGTTGGCTCGTAAAGAACTGCTGTTGTAAGTGGATCATCCAGAGTTGAACGTCATGTCCCCTTGTTGGGAATATGGAAAAGGAAGAAAGCCATAGGACTGCCCGTTCGGTCTTGGGAGGATCCCATCACTCTGCACAAGCAAAAATGAGTTGAAATTTATGTATGGACACCTCTCTACCAATCCATCTTCAGCTGACTGAATATTGTATAATAGCCCTTCTCCAAAGCAGGGGTGGAATGTTCCGCTTTTACCCCAGATTTTCTACTCATTTCATTTTTGGAATCAGCTTATAGATTCCAGGTCTTGTTTGTATATAACCTTATTCTTATTTTTTTTAATAATTTTGTTTCATATTTAAAGCCTTTGTATTCATCCGTGATTCATGCTCAGCATTATTTGAACCATTTGCCATTACACAAAGAAAAAACTGGTATAGGAAAGTCTTGAAAACCAACTAAGTAGGATCTGGGAGAGACTGGTTATTTAAGATAAGAGAAATATCAACATATACCAATGAGGTTCACAGTTGTTAGAGGTGGGTTGCAAAACGGCTTCTAAGTGTCCTAGCAGCTATCACAGGGAAATTTAATTTCCTAATTCACATTGTTCATATGATTAAAAACACACAATTAGTTATTTCAGCTACTGAAAATGGAAGTTTTTTCTTTGAGTTATTATTAAAGAATTATTTTTGGTGTAATAAATGCCTTCAAGAATATTATACAGTAAATGAAAACCGAAATTCATCGATCTATTTGTATTACCACCCTCAATATAGCCAGCCCCACAGCGTAATACTTAAGATCAGTGGACACATTCTAAAAGGGACCGAAAGATTTTGTTTATGTCTGAAGCTCTGATAGTTTAGCTTCACTGAATGAAAAACAATCACTTATCCAGAAAAAAATGATTGTAGAATAATTAGTCTTCCAAAAATATTCCTTACAATTAAGTTTACATAAATGTTAGGCAGTAGAGACTTCACGGCTATTATCGCTAACGGGCACCCGTAATGTCTAATATTATTCCTATGTCTTTAAGGAGAATACCTTCGACATCACGTCATGAAAGTTCGGGAACCTTTTAGGTCACATGACTGAACCGGTAGCCATTTTACGACCTCAACAAGGTAGATCATGGAGTATCCTGAGGGACGGCTCTTCGATCTATCAGAAAGAGATTCAGCACCAACAACTTCAACATCAGAAGTAGTGAGTTTCGAAGAACCTCAAATTCTTGTAGACTGTGGAACGGAAACTGCCGATGATCCCGGCACCCAAACTGCCAGCAATCAAGGCCCCCGAAGTCCTGCCAACCAAGGCGCCCAAGATGCTGCCAGATCTCCTCCAGGAAACTTACTAGAAGGGAAAAGTAAGTGGCTTTACGTTCTCCCACACACACAAGTTAAAGATATTCTTTGGGATAAGAGAACTGCTAGTTTATTTGAACTGCGCGATCCCCGTTAGGAGAAATAAGTGGTGTAACTTGTGTCCCTGTCCAAAAGATGTGAGATAAAGACTGTGGAGGACAGGGTACTGTTAATATGTTCGAGTAGTTCGGGCGCGGATTCTAGTTATTTAATGGGTTTGAGCGGCGGCGTATTTGTCACCAGGTGAGGTCGCCTTGCCTGGGGACAACTCGGTCCAACCTAACAGATTTGAGGAGCAATTGAATGTGGGTACCCCTTTTACAAATATCACTGTGTACTGGTAAAAGTCCTGTGGCCGCCCCGAAGGTTGTCCCTGTGTCAAGGGAATTTGTTCTGATGCTTTGTTCTGCGGGGTCCCCAAGCGATCGTTTCGCCGCCGCGCTCAGCGCCCTTCGAGCCTTTCCACTCCGGCACGCGGCAAACTGGCCGCGGCCGCGAGCCTATCAGCCTGTGCGCTGGGCCCCGCGGCCTCGGAGGCGTGGCGGAGCGGGGAGGGGCGGCGCGCGCGGCTTCTACCTGTCGCGGCGCAGTCCGCCTGCCGCCGGCCGGCGGTCCCCACGGTCCGCGGACCGGGAGCCCACTAGCGCCCCCGCCGGAACACCCGGGTCAGAGAGGTGGGTCCCCCCCACACCCTGCGCGGCCTTTCAGGTGCCGGCGCGAGTCAGCGGAGTTGCAGGTGAGTCGGCCGGGGACGGGCAGAGGGCTCTCAGTTCAGTGCCCTGAGCCTGCGCACTGTGCTGCTCTTCCCTGCATGCCTGGACTGTGAGGTGCGAAGGCTGGGACCCCTTGGCTATCCAGGGAAATGCGATCAAAGTTTAGGAGCTGGACTTTGCCTTTGGAAGCTTGGTGCTCCTGGGATGAGGATGGCGTGGTCATCGCCTCCAAACTGCCGCCAGCGGCTATGAAGTTAAGAAAATGCCCATTTCGGCTGGTGCTGATTTGCGCAGCCTGGAGCATGCTGTTAGGCGCCTTCCAGCCAGCTATAATTCTAATTCCAAATCTAATTCCACCGACGCGAGATGGAGCCGAGGTGGTTGTGAATGGTGGAGAGCAGTCCCGTTCATTTAATTAGCTATCAAAGAGTGCTTGCTGGGAAAAAAAAAACACACACAAAACGCGAATGCCTTAAGTATGATACAACCAACCAGTTCAGTGGGAAAATGCAGGTAAAAAATCTTTTTTAAATATTAAAAACTGATTTCAACCAGGGTTGTCCCCCTTCTCTGAAATAGTTTTCATATTTACATTCTTTCTTTCATAAGAGAGGAGTTGTCAGAAAGGCATGGAAATGAACAAAATGCCCTAGTTTTAGTTCTGCTGAGAAATCTAAAAGTTACAACTGATCTGATAAAATCTTGCTCAGCTGCTAGTTCTTCAAATAATCTATATTTCTGCTTCCAACCTTAAGTATTTGTTACTCTTTGTTCTGCTATGCAATGTTCCCAGCCCCAAGATTTTAAATTGAATTTGCTTTATTTTAATTAACTTTCCTCTTTATGTTTGTATCTTGTGTGTGTGTGTGTGTGTGTGTGTGTGTGTGTGTAACTGTATGAAGCAGGAAGAAATGATTATCACAAATAATCACTCCCTTTCTCTTTTTTTAACTCTCTCTCATCCTGGGTGTCTGCTTTTCCACTGCTGACCTCTCTTGTGCTTTCTATGCCTTTCTGGTAGTGTCTGGGGTCATACTAAAGGACTGAAATCATAACTAGTGAGTGATTTCGTCATAATAAGGTCTCAGACTTACTTGTATGTGTTTTTTATGAAAGGTTTCAGTGATATCCAAATTCAAAACTCAGAGCCCAGGTTAATGGCTTACAGAGTATTAGGAGCTGTACATTAATTTAAAATACAAGATTTTATAACTTGGTGTATAATATAATGTTCTTAGAACATAAGAAAACTTTGTCAGGTTACATATACATTGCCTTTTTTCCCCTGTTGAGAAGAAAACACATTTCCTCAGAAGACGTGTGGGCCCTAAAACCCAAAAGGCAAGCCACTTCAGATATATCCCAAATAGATGGAAAATAAGGTGAAAAATAAAGTTTAACTTGGAGGAGATTATTCACTTTGCTGTGGTATTTTATATATACAGAGGGTGCCAAAAACTGTGTACACATTTTAAGAAAGGAAGACTGTATTAAAATTATAATAATATATATCAATAACAAAAGATGAATACAAGTCACATTTGACTTCTGCAATGACAAGAGGTGCTCAAAGTGTCACCGTCAGTGTCCAGACACTTCTGATTACGGCGAACCGCTTGAGCAACATTGACCAAAGTGTCCACTTGTATACATTTTTTTGGCATCCGGTATATGGATCCATCTTAGGATTCTCTTAAATAGCTTTTAGGGGTATTTCAAATAAGTGGTGGTTGTGAAGATTAAATGAAATAATAGACCTAACACACTCAATGTAGTAGCTTCACATAGAATGCATGCAGTAAGTGTTAGTAATGAGTAAATCAAATTGGATTTTACATTCTTTCCTATCACCCTTCAGGAATGTGTCTGTCCCATGAAGTTAGGTGTACTCATGTAGATACCCTAGCCATAAGAACTGGACTTTTCCTACGGTAGCTCGGAGCTCTTTATGCTGGCTGTAGAGTCATAAAAAGCTGCCTGCGCTCGCATGGGCTTGTTCAGTTCCTACCAATCTATTAAGGTGAATGAAATATTGAAAATTAAGCTCTAGTTTCCTTCTAATCATCAGAACATTTCTGCCAGTAGTTTTGGGGTTGATTTCAGCCTTTGGTTGGCACTCTTCCCTGCAGAGATATATAGTTTGCTTCCGTAGCCCCCACTGTATTGGTGAATTGTATATAGTCCTTTACCTGAGAGCCTAAGAATATCACTAAAAAGACTAATGAATCATGTTTCATAACAGCTCTGAGTTCATTTGTTCTCATTTTATTTGGATTAATTTTGGAAAATATGCACATATTGGAGGGGAGATAGAGTGACTTTTAGAAATAATAAAGTTATGTCAATTAAGGTATTTCAGAAGTGTACACACACCATTCCAGTGAAGGTTATGGGCAAGATCGTGTATAATTTAACCAGTACTACCAGAAATGGTCAGCAGAGGGAGCAAGAGGAGTGTTGGTGACTTTCTGTTGGTTTTGTTTTTGTTTTCATGAACTCAAAAACAAGAGATGAGTAAAAGCCAGCGTGAACCTCCTACTGAACCTGAGAACCAGTTTATATTGCGTCTGCCTCGGGTAAGAAACCTTTGTATCTCAGAGCAAATATCTTCAGTGCATAAGTATTAGATCTGCTTGGATTCTGTAGCATTTCTATTTAAGATAGACTATAAAAACTGAGAACATTTGTTTTCCAGGAATCATATTCTATTAAGCATCCCTATCCTCATTTAGCAGCACTTCTTTTGTCTTTTACATACCACCTATCATGTGGGTTGATTTCCTGACAAATAGCTGTGATGATGATGGCTTTAGTCACTTACCACCGACGCTAACAGCCTGTTCACTGGACAGTCAAGATAAGACTCTTCTAAAATCATTCTGTCACCTCAAAAGGGGCAGTGAGAGGGTCCAGCACTGTGTCCTGCAAATTCATCACCATGCAAGGCTCTTGAAGCTCATCTCAATATTGTGTTAGGTTCTCTTCCCCCATTGAGACCTGTATTCAAGTGTTATTTAGTCTATGAAAGTTATATTAAGGATGGACTTCAGAAAGCTATTTCCCCAATTAGGGTTACTACTCAGTAAACTGCAACTAAGTATTTCCTTAGCAACTACAACTGAAGGACAGCAGTGTGAGGCAGGAATATGGAGCCGGGAGAAGGCATTAACTGTAGCTACTAAAAGACAACAATGAGGTTAGCATCAGTCTCACCCTAAATTGACTTTCACAATGCATGGTATCTCGTGGTACATGGCACTGTTCCTAACGTTTGGAAGGTTTAAGGCTTTATTTAAGGAGGACTGTTTCTGACATATATATTGTATTAGCTTCTAAATAGATAATTCATCCTTCTGATTTGTCAATTTACCTCCTTTTTAGGAACATGCTTCTACGGTCAGGGAGATGATACGTTCCGGACGTGCTGCCATGAAAGATAAGCTAAAAATTGACTTATCTTGTAAGTAGTTAATATCCATTCAACATACATTGAACAGTAATTTATTTATAGATTGCTATGTGCCAGGTGCTATACTTGATACTAAGGATGTGACAAAGAATAAAATGTGGTCTCTGTCTTGGTGGACTCTAAGAGAGGCTTAAGTCACTCTCATCTCTTTTTTTAAGAGGAAAAGAAGTAGATATTATATAACTTGAGGTAGTTGTCATAGTGTGTGTAGGAAGAATTTGGGGGTCAACTGTGGGATTTGCATACTGCTGATTGTCTCCTCCATACAAGCTTCTGACTATCCAGGGGAATAACAAATGAATGTACTATTCTTTGTTTACAAAGGTGACATATCTTTTTCTTGTTTCAATCACATTTATTAGGTTTTTTAAATACAGAACAGTATATAGAGAAGAAAATAAAAAATGGCCCATTATCTCACCATTCAAGTAGCCCTTATTGACATTTTTTTAAAAGGGTAATACAAGTTCATGGCTAGAAAATTCAAATAAAACAGTAAGGTTCAAAAGGAGGAGGGAACCTCTTTTTTACAGTATCCCAACATCAGTGCTAAAGATAACTGATAATAACCGTTTCTCCTTTTGTTTCCTTACAGACAAAACTTTTATGCGTAATACCAACATTTAAATAATCTGTTTTTAAAGTTAATTTACACAAAAAACGTCATGTCAAACATGGTTTGGCACCTTTCTTTTTTTCATTTACTGTTAGAAGATTACACTTCAATCCTCAAAAGGTATCTATGTTTGAGACATCAGGGCAGGATGCAGAGTTGTCAGTATAATATATATACATACATACATGTATGTATATGTGTACATATATATATACATATATATACACACACACACACACAAGGTGTGATCAAACAATATGGTGAATGTTTAAATAAAAAAAATTGTTACAGTAAAAGACACATTGCCATTTATCCTCCTCAAAACACTCCCCCTCACTTTGAACACAATTATCCCATTGTTCTTCCCACTTTCTGAAGCAGTTCTGGAAGTCCTCTTTTGTAAGTGTCTTTAGTTGCGTTGTTGTGGCTGCCTCGATGTTCTGAATCATTTTGACTTTGGTGAAGAGCCAGAAGTGGCACAGTGCCAGATCCAGTAAATAAGGTGGATGGGGACACACCATAATGTTTTTATTTGACAGAAATTGCCATACCAGAAGCGATGTGTGACATGGAGCATTGTCATGATGGAGGATGATTTACTGCACACTTTAAAACATACCTTCTCTCAACCGTAGCTCATACCCGACTGACTGCACTGAACAAGTTGAAACTTGTCACACACTGTTACTAAAGTTTGATGTGCCACTTTCCATCTTGAAGATCCCTCTCTTTCCTTTGGATGGCACTCGGCAGCTGCATTCACTGTAGTTTTTGATCGCAATGGGAAGGCTCTGTGTCACACATCACTTCTGGCATGGCAATTTCTGTCAAAAACATTATGGTGTGTCCTCATCCACCTTCTTTGCCAGATGGTTCTGGCACCATGTGACTTCTGGCTCTTCCCCAAAGTCAAAATGACCATGAAAGCTAAACGTTTTGAATTGATTCAGGACATCGAGGCAGCCACGAGAGCGCAACTAGAGACACGAAAGAGGACTTCCAGAACTGCTTCAGAAAGTGGCAAGAACAATGGGATAAGTGTGTTCGAAGCGAGGGGGAGTATTTTGAGGGTGATTAATGGCAATGTGTCTTTTACTGTAATAATTTTAAAAATTTAAACATTCACCATTCACCATATTTTTGATCACATATACGTATATATATGTGTATATGTTTACATATAATGTGTATATATGCATACACACACACACACACACACACACCGGAGGGTGCTAAAAAATGTATACACATTTTAAGAAAGGAAAAAACTGTATTAAAATTACACTGATGGTAACCACCATGAGCACCTCTTGTAATTGCAGAAGTCAAACGTGACTTGTATTCATCTTTTGCTATCAGTATATATTGAGTATTACAATTTTAAAACAGTTTTTCGTTTCTTAAAATGTATATACCTTTTTTGGCACCCTCTGTGTGTGTGTGTGTGTGTGTGTGTGTGTGTGTGTGTGTTTCAGTATATGGCTATTGTGTAGAATTTTATCTTTGTGAAGCTAACTAGAGGTTATAACTTGAGACTTATTAGCACCGTTCTAGGATCAACCCTTCCCTCACCTGACCCTTTGAAAACATCCGTGTACAATGACACAATTGAATGCTTCTTATGGTGTAAACATGAACGGGTTTGAATGAATGAAGTTTGCCTTTCAGGATGGGAGTGAAACATTTACCATTTTATCCACATCTAGTTCACAATCTTTACCAGGAAATCAAGTGACATAAACTGGGAGGAAAAAAGAGCTCCGTATACTCTGCCTTCTTTTCTCTGGGGAGTTACTACTGGTGTGCACAATTCTAGCATTATGAGAATTAGTAGATTTCACTGAAAGACTAGTTTGTCCCACACAAGTCTACATTATTCAAACCCTAGTAGGATTAAGAGTACATTGGGAAGATTTCAACTTTGATCTTTCCTGCTTCTCTTCAGCTGACAAACGTCATGCGATTGTTGAGGTGGAAGATGTCTCACTAAATGCTAAGCTGGTTGACTTGCCTTGCGTTATTGGAAGCCTGAAAACTCTTGATAACAAAATCTTTTATAAAATGGCAGATATTTCCCAGGTATGGATGAGTTTTCTTAACCTTCTACCTCTCACATCCTTGCATGAATCCCTTTCTCCCTCCTTTTCTCTTCCTTTCAGTGTTCCTTTCCACTTGGTGAATGGCTGCCTGTCATTTCTAATTTCGAACTCAATTGCACGGGAATACAATGGCGTGTTCTGGTTTGGTGTTTGAGCCATAACTTTTCACTACTTTACTTTATCCAAATAGCTTTTAGAGCCTCCTTTTTGCCATTCATAGTGACTTGAATTATTTGAACATTATGAGCATCTGGGATTTTCTTCTGAACATTCTGCTAAAGCAGTGTGCTGTTAACTGTGGAGGTTTACACTGGTTCTTATTCATCTCTACTGTTGACTTCTTGTTTCCTTTAAAAATCAAAATGCTAAGATATATTTGTTTTCAACATATTCCTTTTGCAGTAGTAAGCACTCAAGCTAAAACAAAAACAACAACCAAAAAAAAAAAAAACACACTCAGAGTCCACATACAGTGCTGCCACGAGAGAGAGAGAGAGAGAGAATGAATATGAATGTACGTAATATTTGGTTTTCTGCAAATACTAAGTAATACTCTCCTTACTTCTATGCTCCTGGATTTCTGGTGGTAAGAATGATCACGATTCATTACTAACTCAAGATTTGTGGCCATAGTCAACTTGTTTGTCTTTGTTAAATGTAGATGCTTGTGTGCACCACGGATGGTGATCTCCACTCTTCTCCGGAAGAACCAGTTGCTTCTGCTGATCTTAAAGTAATGGGGAAAAATAAAAAGGCGAGACTGAAAAAATATGCCTGGAAGCATGGCAGTAAGTCACCGGCCCCTTGCTCATTCTGGCTAACTACATTTATCTGCTGAATCCTAATTACTTGTGAGCCACACTTAGGTGTTTGGTTCATTAGGCATCCAGACACTCTTAAAGGAATGAGTCATGTCATGAGCCAGTAGTTTATAACATGACCTTTCTCCTTATCAAATTCAGATAGATATGTGACTACCATCAGTCTTACCTATGTTTCACCATGTTGAATTTATTTCAGTTACTCCACCACTTAAGAATGTCAGAAAGAAAAGGTTCCGCAAAACAACAAAAAAGGTTAGTTGTATACTAGTTGTTTGTCTACTGGGTGGATTAGAAAATGATTATGCGTGGGGGGAAAGGGAGATGGTCAGTTGGGGATTAATTTGTTCAATCATTTATATGTCCAGTAAATGTTTATTGAGTGTGAGCTAAATGCTAGGCACTGTGGTTAGCAATTGGGAATATATAGTAAAGGAAAACAGATCTGATCCTTGAGATTATATGCTAGTCCTTTAGGGATCTGGCTGTGTCTTGAATTTGAAACTTCTGCTAATACTTTTAGTTTTCAATTGCAAGATCTAGATTTATAGTGAACCCATCCAAAACCTGAGAATTGGGAATTGTGGTTATGTTCCTAACCTCACCTCAGACTTGTAGAACCTTGGGCAAGCTACACGAGCACTGTGGCTTAGCTTCTTCTTTTTTTAATTAAACTTTTCAGTTTAAAATAATTGTAGATTCACATGCAGTTGTAAGAAATAAAAGAGATAACATGTACCCTTTACCCAGTTTTGCCCATTGTAATTTTTTGCAAAATTATAGTACAATATCACAAACAGGAAATTGACTTTATTACAATTCACCAATCTTTTTTTTTTAATCAAAGTTTATTGGGGTGACAATGGTTAGTAAAGTTACATAGGTTTCAGGTGTACAATTGTGTAATACATCATCTATAAATCCCATTGTGTGTTCACCACCCAGAGTCAGTTCTCTTTCTATCACCATATATTTGATCCCGTTTACCCTCTTCTACTACCTCTCTCCCCCATCTCCCGTCTGGTAACCCCTATTGTCTGTGTCTATGAGTTTTTGTTTCTTCATTTGTTTGTCTTGTTCCTTTGTTGCTTTCAGTTTTATATCCCACATATGAGTGAAGTCATATGGTTCTCGACTTTTTCTGTCTGACTTATTTCGCTTAGTATAATAATCTCAGGATCTGGTGTATATACACAGTGGAATGCTATTCTGCCATAAGAAAAGATGAAAAAGATTGCAACAACAATTCACCAATCTTATTTAGATTTCTCCAGTTTTACTTGTACTCCTGTGTGTGTGTGTGTGTGTAGCTCTTTGCAGTTTTATCCCATGTGTAAGTGTATTCACCTAGATAGTAAGGATACTAAACAGTTCTGTTACCACAAGGATCCCTCATCTTGCCCTTTTACAGCCACACTCACCTCCTACCTATACTACAGCCCCAGAACCCTGGCAATCACTAACATGTTCTCCATTTCTCTAATTTTGCCATTTTGAGAATTTCATATAAATGGAATTATACAATGTATAACATTTGAGACTGGCTTTTTTCAGCATAATTTCCTTAAGATCTGTGTAAGTTGTTGCATGTATCAATAGTTCATACCCTTTTATTGCTGAGTAGTATTTCATGGTATAAATGTATCACAGTTTGTTTATCCATTCACCTGTTGGAAGACCTCTGGGTTGTTTCCATATTTTGACTATTTTAAATAAAGCTGTGAGCAGGTTTTTGTGTGAACCTAAGTATTCATTTATTTGGGATAAATGCCCAGGAGTACGACTGCTGGGTCATATGGTAGTTGCATGTTTAGTTTTATAAGAAGCGACCAGACTGTTTTGCAGAGTGGCTGTACTATTTTACATTCTCACCAGCAATGTATGTGTGATCCAACTTCTCTATATTCTCTCCAGCATTAGATGTTGTTGTATTTTTTACTTTAGCCATTCTGACAGATGTGTAGTGATCTCATTGCAGTATTAATTTGCATTTCCCTGATGGCTAATGATGTTAAATATCCTCTCATGTGCTTATTTGCCATATGTATACCCACTCAGTGGAATGTCTGTTCATGCCTTTCACCCATTTTGTAAATGGATTTTTTTAAATTGTTGAGTTTTGAGAGTTCTTTATTTTCTGAATACTAGTCCTTTGTCAGCTATCTGGTTTGCAAATATTTTCTCCCAGTCTGTAGCTGGTCCTTTTCATTTTCTTCACAGGGTATTTCAAAGAGCAGAAGTTTTTTGTTTGATGAGATCCAGTTTCTTGATTTTTCCTTTTAAGGATCTTGCACTTTGTATCAATTTTATGAACTCTTTGCCTAGCCCTGATCATGAAGATTTTTACCCATTTCTTATTTTCTAAAAGTTTTACATTTTACATTTAATCCTGCAATCCATTTTTGAGTTAATTTTTATAAAAGGTGGGTTTGGTTCAAGGTCATTTTTTTTTTTGTCTTGTCCAATTGCTCCAGTTCCATTTGTTAAAAAAAAAAAAAGGCTATCCTTCAATTGTATTGTTTTTGTACCTTTGTCAGAAACTGGTTGGGCATATTTGTGTGAGTCTTTTTCTGGGTTCCCTGTTGTGTTCCATTAATCTATGTGTTGCTCCCTCCACTGATATCACAATGTAGCTATATAGGAAGTCTTGAAATAAAGAAAACTGTTCTCACTTTATTTTTCTTTGTCAAGATTTTTTAAACTATTGTGGAACTTGTAGCTTTTCATAGAAACTTTAGAATAAGTTTGTCTATGTCTATAGAAAACGCATTGGGATTTTTATAGGAATTGTATTAAACCTAGAGATTAATTTGGGGAGAAGTGACATCTTTACTATGTTGAGTCTTTCAATTTATGAACATGGTTGCCTTGGCTTTTATATTTATTGTCAGTCAACAGCATTCATTGAGTGCCTACTAAATGTAAACCTAGGTTAAGAATAGTTTTAGAACTCTTTAAGCTTTAGTGAAGTAGGAAAATCATGCTATAACCTTATTGTTTATTATGTTTTATTTCACAGCCAGTTGATTTCAAACAAATGGAAGAAGTCAGCTTTACTGAGGTAGAGCAGTCATAATATGACTTTATTGTTTGACCTTAGTGTGTTTTATTTCATAGCTCATTAATTGCAAACAAAACAAAGAAATCAAAAGGTTATTTTCAAGCCTTCCTTCTCACCTCTAACCCCCACTCCCATACACATACACTGAAATTGATTCACTGAAAAATGAATTCATTGTTTAATGTCTGACGACTCATAGAGGAAAAGATACAATTCGGCCAGTGACCCTGTGTATTCTAATCTGCTTTTTTCCTCTGATACTTATTTAAAAAGCCATTTCTTGGAAGCCATTTCTTAAAAGGGTTCACTTTTACCAGCAGTTGTTTGCAATTGCTTATTCCCCCTCAAAGTTCTGTCTTCTATTTGTGGCATGACGAATCGGTTGCTGTGGAGATAATTGTCTAAAACTGGATTTAAGGGAGGACATGTAGCTAACACCCAGTTTTTATAGGAAAATCTCTAATAATAAAGATGTGGGGAAGTGGAATCTGGGAAGTTGGATTTTTAAGCCAAATTACTTCTAAAAAATAAATAAGGAATTATAGTTCTTTTCCAATGTGGGTCAGGGCAAATAATAACTGAGGCCTAAAGGTTGCACCTCAGAGAGAGAGGTCTTTAACACAGAGTTGCAGATTGAAAAGATTAAATGTCGCAAGTAATTTTTGGGGAAAATAAGCTTACTGTACAAAAATCTAGATCCTAGTCAAAGATTCCTTCATAAATAGCATTACTTGAAGTATAAATTTGGCTGGATGGATATATTAAAGAGGGCTAATTATTTGAATTCATTTGTATGCAGGAAAAAGACAGTCCTGCAAAACACAGCGTGTTAAACGACATTACTGGTATTCTCCCTTCCCCTACTCTGGTTCAGTACATTGACTCTCCTGATGTAGAAAAGGAAGTGAGAAGACTGCTGTGTTCAGATACTGAAGCTGTCAGTGCCCGTATCCTTTTATACTAAATATGTTCTGTGTAGTGTATCCCACCCCATATGCACTTACTGACAAGCCCTCACGTCTGGTATTTGTGTGCCAATTTTAATGTGTAGAACTTAAGACTTTTGCAAATGTTACTTTCTAGCTAGGAACAGTAAATTCATGTAATAGAAATTTATTTACTTGTGTAATCCAATATAAGGGCCTTCTCCATACCAGGGATCCAGATACAAATGGCCTGAATTTGGACTAAATTAAATAGCACTTTCAGCCAGAGATCCTCTTTCTTTTCAATGGTGCCTTCTCCTTTCTGCTTTTTCCTTGACTGCCTCTTCTTTCAGGATGGGAAGTCATTATTGAAGGTGAAACCAAAGAGATAGAAAGTCAAGGCTTCATTCCAAGCTTTGAGATATCCTCAGGCACAAGTAGCTATGAGCAGGGTCATAGCTCATCAGGTACATTAATAAAGGCAAAGCAGGAGCTTCAGAGAGGGAAGGTGTTGACTGTGTTTAAGACCATTCTCCATAGACTCACAGGCTAATCACAGAAAAAGGATGTCTTTGCCCCTCTTTCCTCTTATTGGTCCCTCAGTACTTTAGGGGTTTTAGATAGGGGTTCTAATATCCCATCAATCCCTGGTAGTCTAAATTCCTATGGGCCCGTAGATTCTCTAAATATCTTGATCATTGAGTACTTGAATGAACGTTATTACAGTGTTTTGCATTTCCTGTCCTTCTTTTTGAAGGGAATAATCTTCCTATGAGACAAATTATTTATAAAATTCATTGGTTGCCTAGGAAACTTGAGGGGAAGGGATGTAATTGCAGTTGGAGTGGGAGTCATTTGAAAAGTTGCAGTTAGTTTCATCTTCTTCTTGCTTAAAACCAATAGAATATGGTATATTTCGGGAGAGGCGCAGTCAGTCCACCAGTAACAGTGATGATGAGGAGGATGATGATGATGATGACGACGATGATAAAGTGGATGATTATGATTACGAGGATGAAGAGGAAGACTGTCATGAAGAGAATCTGCAAAGGGAGCTACAGGCCAAGTTAGCTGAATTTGACCAGTATGAATCAAAGGAAGGAGCCAGTTCAATAGGTAAGTTAGAAGAAAAAACAAAAGGTGGGAGAGAGTAGGTGGCAGTGCTAAAGATTAGCTTTAAACACACTTTAGATGCAAGGCTAAGTTTGAGAAGTTATTGCTTGGATGTGTAGTGGACTTTTAGTTGATTTGAAACTCTATCTGCTAGTTTAGGCTATGTTTAGATACATAAAGTTTCTGTCTATCTCTATTAGTCGTGGAAATTCAGAAGCAAATTCATTACTTTGAGAAAAAGCTCCAACAGGTTCGGTGCAAAGAACAAAGACAGAAAGATCTCATCAGGAAAGTGGAAAACCTGACACTCAAGGTAAATTCTTGTTGGCTGGTATAAAGATATCTTGGTATTTTACTTTCAAAATTCCATCTCTGTGTTTCCACTCATGTCATCTCTGTGCAGCATTCTTGTTCATTCATGAACCTAAACAACTTCTTAGAAACCCTTAATAATAGGTGTATTTCCTTTTTGCTGAGTAATTTTGATCATGTCATATAAGCAGTTTTGGGGAAAGGACCAGGAGACTTGAGATAATCGTTGCCAGTATCGAGCATTTCCTATGTGAAAGGCACAGAAAGAGCTGAGCATTTTACATGTATCATCTCATTTCATCCTCATATCCCTGTAATGTAGGTATGGTCACTATTCCCATTTTATAGATAAGGAATTGAAATTCAGAGAGGTTAAGTAACTTGCCAAGGACCACAGTAAATGGTAGGGCATAGATTGAACCCTGTTGTTTGTGCCAAAATGTATTCATTGTAGTGAAAGAGAATTAACTAAATTTATTTTTAAATTTTACAATGCATGCTTGAACAAGAATAAATATCTTGCTTTATTTTTATAAATACACATTTTATTAACACACATTTCAACAAAAGGAAAATTAATGTTTACTCCATGTTTGCTTTTCCCTTTATAGTGAAGGAAATTCTGAATCATCTGGAGAATTCATTGCCAGATTTCATTTTCTGTAAAGCTGTAGTCATCAAAGAAGAGCAAGTTGACATGAAACTATACCTATTTAAAGTGTTGTCTTTTAGAATAAACAAGTGAGATAATATATGGGCACACATCTATGATTGTTGTTGCATGCAGTACTAGTTAGGAATAGTAATATTCTGCGCTAGTGCAGGGAAATGAAGGAGTCAGCACAAAATTCTAAGCCAGCTTTTTAAATAGTTCACCACAGTCAAAGGATTTGTGCTAAACTAGAAAAAGGCATCCCAACCATTTATTTTAGGACAAGAAAAAAAAATGCTGTGTAGGGTGTATAAAATCCAATCAGTGGTCTTGTAGTTAGTGGGTGCTGTTTTCATACACTAAATCCTTTAAAAAGAGTGCTTGTTTGTTACAACTGACAGTTTTCTTACTTATGAAATTACTTGCCAAACTCTTTGCCTCTCCTGGTTCTTTAATTTTTTTTTTGAGGCTCAGCATTCATCATTTATACAATTTGTTTTCCAGAATCATTTACATTCTGTTCTGGAGCAGCTTAAGTTACAGGAAAAACAAAAAGATGAGCAGGTAAGAAGTGTGTTATCAAATCAACCAGAAAACTTTTGATGCAAAGAATACCCCACCCTACCCTCAATCTCATTTCTGGCTGTTCTTTACAGGAATGGTAGTGGCCAACTCTTCTAAATGAGGGTAGCAGGTTGCAACAAAGTCTTTGTGAAAATTCACTCATTTAACAGATATTGAATGTCTATTACGTGAAAAGCCTTGGATGTACATACAGTGTTGAATAAGACAGATACAATACTTGTCCTCATGGAGCTAACAGTCTAGCAGGGAAAATTGATAGTAAACAGATTATCATACAAATTTAAAGGTGCTAATCGTAAAGAAGTGCTATGAAGGAGAAAAAGTCACTGGTGGTACTTGAATAGAGTCCTGAATTCAACTGTGGGGGGGTCATGGTCAGCCTTTCTGAGGAAGTTATGTTTAGGTTGAGACAGAAGTGTAAGTCCAGGCAAAGAGGGGATGAAGAGCTTTTTGGATGGAGCATATGCCAGGTCCCACATTGGGGAAAAACTTGACCGCTTTGAGGACCTCTGGAGTATTTTAAGCAAGGAAGAGAGTAACAACATAAGGTTGGAGAAGTAGGCAGAGGCCATACTGTATGGTTCTTTGCAGGCCATGGTAAGGAGGATGGGTTTTATTCTTAAGTGCAATTGGAAGCCCTTGATGAGTTTTAAGCAAGAGACTCACATTAACTTCAACTTTTAAAAGATCACTCTGATTCTTATCTGGAGAATGGATTGTAGGAGGGCAGGACTAGAAGCAGGGAAGCCAGGTAGGAGTCTGTGTGGTAATCTAATAAGAGGAGATGGTAACTTGGACTAAGGTGGTGGCAGTGGAGCCAGAACGAATATATATATATATATATATATATATATATATATATATATATATATATATATATATACATATATATATATGTATATATGTATATATATGTATATGTATGTGTGTGTATATATATATATATCAGTAAAAATATTTTATAACAGCTTTATTGAGATATAATTCACCACTTACATTGTACAGTTCAATGGCTTTTAGTATAGTCACAGAATTGTGCAATCATTACCACAATCACTTTTAGAACATTTTCATTATCCCCAAAAGAAACCTGTACCCATTAGCATTCACTTCCTATTTCTTCTGACTCACCCTTACTCCCCACCCCTAGGGCACAACTAATCTACTTTCTACTAGTCTACTTTGCCTACTCTGGATAGTTTATATAAAAGGAAACATACAGTCTTTTGTATCTGACTTCTTTCACTTAGAATGTTTTCAAGGTCAATCCATGTTGTGGCATGTATCAGTACTTTATTTCATTTGATGGCTGAATAATATTTCTTTGTAAGGATATACCACATTTTGTTTATCCATTCATCCATTGATAGACATTTGGGTTGTTTCCACATTCTGGCTATCATGAATAATGCTGCTATGAACATTTATATATGAGAGAATGCATTTTAAAGGTAGATTTGATGGGAATTGGGTGTTGATTAATTACTGGGTGTTGAAGGAGAAGGAAGTATTAAGAATATGTGCCAGATATCTAACTTGAACGACTGTATTATTTAAAGCCACAAGAGAGTGAGCAGAGTGAAAAGAGAAGAGGGAAGTATGTGATAAGTGAAGGTCAAGTAGCTGTATAGAAAATGTATGCTGATTCCAACCTTATACTGTTGAGGGTAACGATTTTAAAAGACTGGAGTTCGAATTAGGAAGATGGGCTTAGCATGGTCTCTTAAGGTAGAGATGATGCCATCCCCATCCCCATCCCCATCCAACAAGGCCAGGGGAATTCTTATGTTCTGTGTATTCCCTTCCCCTCGGCAAATCACTTATCCAAGTACTGCTTATAAACAGTCGTGTGAACGGTCAAGATCACTTTAGCGCCCACTAAACTTCTTTGTTTCCATCAATGCAAGTAGTTAGTATCGGGGAATTTTATTTTCGACATAGAAAGATAGTCGTAAGGTTTATTCACTCAGAGCCCTTTGCATTAGCTCACTTATCCAATGTATATTTATTGAGTGCTACTTTAAGCTAGGTACTGCAGGGAGCTACAAAATGCTTACAACAGTTTCTGTCTCCAGTGGGGGAGAAATTTATGAAAGGGATAGGAATTTAAAGGAATGAGAGCTCACTTTTGTCCATGAGAATTAGGGAAGACTTCATGGAGAGATGGTGTTTGGAACCTCAAAAGGTAGGTAGGGTTTTAATAAGGGGATAGGGAAAGGAGGGCATTTTATGTAGAAAGTAGTGTGCACAATGGCTCAGAGGTGGTATTGCCAGGCTAAAGAGTTTAGATTTTTGATGTAGGTCATAATGAACCATCAAAGCTTTTTTTTTTTTTTTTCCTTGGGGAGTAACTCAGGAAGATTTCTCTGCCAGCAGTATGTAGGAGAAATTAGAGTGGGGAAAGATTAGAGGAAAGATGCCAGTGATGGAAGGAATCAGAACTCAGCAACTGATTGGATTTATAGGACAAAAGGGGGAACAAAGAGGAGTCTAAAGTCTGGGTAACTAGAAAATGGTGTGTCACTAACAGAAATGAAGGCAACAGGAAGAGGAATATTGGGGTGAAGGATGGAGAAGGTGATGAGTTGATTCAGAAGCATGTTGACTTGGAAGCATTTGAAAATGGGAGATTGGAGAGTGGCCTATGCATAGAGATGGGTCACTGAAGCTGTGGGGATAGATGAGTTAGCCAGCTTGACTGTTCAACAAGAAGTCTGAAGCTAGGGGAAAAGCTCCCTTTAGAGGGTGGTGGGAGGACAAACAGCCCACAAATGAGAAAGAACTGGAGCAGTCAGTGGTTATAATCATGGTCAGCATCCGAGTGAAAAGAGCCTCTAAATTACTGCAGGTAGCAATTATAGCAGTTCTGGTAGGTGGCATGCAGCATAGGATCATTTTGTAATGCTCCATTCTTTTCATTTCACAGAATGAAAATCCGCACTGGTATGGAGCGACGTAAATTGAATAATACTCAAAAACCATCTTTGTCCTAAACACAGTATATACCTCTCTGAGTGTTATTGATCACTTTGCCATTTCAAGTAAAACAAACAAACAAAAAAATTAAACCCTATACCACAAAAGGTTCAGAGCTTCTGACATCAGGATAAGTAGAACATTGTCAGGCTCCTGATTGGTCAGGACTCTGAACCGGTTTCTAAGTGTCTCATAAATGTGGCAACAAGCAGCAGCTAAGACCTGGTCTAACACCAAGTGTGTTCAATGAAACAAGAGGTTCTCCCAACTGCCTTATCTCTGACTCTTAGAATATAGCTACAGTGATCTCATCTCCATTGCCCCCACACTGAGCTGTGACCTCTGTACACTCTTTCCAGAAGTACAAATTCTTAACAGCAAGCCTGTTTAATTTTTTCAGCATATTCAATTTTATAGCTTCCTTTTATAAGTTTGGCATGATAAAGGACAATATCATGCCCACGGTATTGTGTATGCATTCTTGACTGTGGCACTGTTCTTTGGAATATCACAAGACTAAGATTACCCTATAAATGCCAAATTACAGTAGTTCTTTTTGGTTCATATAAGTAAATTCTTTTCTTAAAATTAAAGTTTATTGGGGTGACAATTGTTAGTAAAGTTACATATAAGTAAATTCTAGATCAAATAATGGAACTTAGGATTTCAGATGACTGTTTCATGTTTTTCTGCCTCTCTCCCTACAGATCTCTTACCTACAGAAAAAGCTGAAGTACTTTCTGGAGAAGTGAGGGGAGCCTTCAGCCTGGCACACAAACCTTGGATTCCCCATGCAGACTGAAGACTGCATGAAATTTCATGTTTCTGTTTGTTTCATTGCCCTATGTTGAATCGTTTTTATGTTTCTCTGAGCCGTTTTTACTAATCACATTTGAAGTTTGTAGTCATGTAGAAAAGGACAGAATATTTAAAAAAATAGTAGACCTAAAGACCCAACTCAACTAGGACACTTTGCTTCTCTTTTTTAATTTGACAGTCACTTACATTGTTCTAGGGTGCCTTCAGATGATTTAGTCATGCGTGCCAAAGACAGTGTAGCCTAAAGGCCATACAGCTAATTTGCATATGTTTTAGCTTTTCATTCTTCTGTTTGCTTTAAACATTTCCTAAAACATAGAACAAATCAAGTCATTTTACCAAGGGCTCGGACTGGCCACGGTGAATTTAAGTGCCTACCTCACGGCAGCTATTATAATAGGTTGTGTCCTGTCTCTGTTCAAGTAATAGGGACTGCTTTCCTGCTCAGGGATGATTTCTTGCCACTATCTTTATTCTGCTGTTGTGTTTTCAGGATTGTGGCTAGTTGTTATTTGCCAGTGAAGGAAATAGTTAGAGCAGAGATGAAATTCTAAGCTGTTGTCCTTATTCTGAGCCTCTTCATCCTAACCCCCATCGGAAAAAGTTAGGAAAAACCAGATGCCTGTGAAAAAACCCTATGTGGTTTTGTTTTTTCAGCTGTATTGTTAAGGTTTTCCACTCTGTATTCTTTAAACAATAAATAAATCCCTCATTTTAAATGGATTGCTATTACTTTATTAAACCACGCACATGATGTGAGTGCACTCATATCCAAAAGGAAACTGGAGAGACAAGCAGTAAACTCTATGATTAGGAAATGCCACGCAATGCTGTCAGTGCTGGAGCTCCTTCTAAAGAGCTCTTAGGAAAACTTGTAATGATCTAAGCAAATGATCTCGTAATAACCATATAGCATTGGGATTTCGAGAGAGGGTAGAGAGAAGTGGTAAAAATGGCAGCTCCAATATTTGTATTGAATTATGTTGTAGTGGAACAAACACAAGGTTGGAACCCCAGCTCTGCCATTCACCTTGGGCAAGTCCCTACACCTCTTAGAGCCTCTGTTTCCTCATCTGGAAATCAAGGGTGATAATGCTTATTACCAAGAGGCATCTGAGGATTTTCTGGAAGTAGCCCAGCTAGACCCAGGTCTGGTTCCAATTGATGAAGTTGGTACTGCGCTAGGAAACATACTCCCATGTTTTCTCTGCCACTTCTAGTGCTCGCATTCCAAGTTGAAGTTAATAAGCCAAGGGCAGAGAAGAGGAGGTCACTATGTATGGGCAGGGCCTATGGAGGAGGGATGAAGACAGAAGGGCTAATTAGCTGATGGCTAATGCAGGGAAGAAGTGGGACTAAGGGAAATTGAAATGTTAAGGGCAAACGAAATGAAGCCAAGATTACGAGAGAAGTTAGAAGACAGCTTGAAAATCAAGATGATATGAAAAGCAATTTCCCCTCACCCCCAGAAACCCAGAATTTAAAAGATGAAAAGAGAATGGGGAAAAGGAATTGAGTGTCAGAGGCAGAAAGTGGGAGAAGAGGGAGAGTTTGAAAAGCAGATAGGCCTTACACAGTCCATGAAGTGGTCTCCCTAATAAGACAAGTGCCCATCCGACCCCCTACAAAATCTTTACAGTGTTATTGATTATATTCCCCAAGCTGCATTTCAATATCACAATGACTATATTGTGACTAATTTGTACTTTCTAATCCCTTTATCTTTTCCCTCATCCCCACCCCCTTCCACCTAGCAACCCTATTTCTTTTCCCCCTGTATCTTCAAGTCTGTTTCTGTGTACTGTGCTGTACACCTGAAGCTGAATAATAATGTCAACTATAATTTTATAAATATATATATTTCCCCCCCCCCACAGGATGTAGAGTACAGCATAGGGAATAGAGTCAATGGAATTGTAACAGTTATATATGATATCAGAGGGGTAGTAGATTGGGGGAGGGGGTTATCACTTTGTGAGGGGTGTAAATGTCTATTACATTATTTTGTACACCTGGAACTAAAAAGAAGAAGAGGAAGAGGAAGGAGAAGGAGAAGAAGAAGAAAGGAAGAAGGAAGAAGAAAAGCAATAGGCCTTTTCAGATGAAAGAAGGCAGAGAACTGGAATAGAAACATAAAAAGTACCCTGGGGACATGAGAGACAGGCCAGTGAGGGTGGCATATATGTGACAGGTGGCATCCAGGGGTGACAGAGGTAGAAGAACCCTGTCCATCCTTTGCCTGATACCACAGCCCAAGAGCAGCCAGAGCTCTGCTGAGACGCGGGGGGGAAGACAACAGGAAGGGGCAAGGTCAAATTCATGTGTCCGCAGGACCCTTCCATTCCCTCTGCTGCCATGTCTCATTGTATCCTGGAGTAACTGCTTCACCACTGCCCTCCAGTCCCCCAAGGCTTGTTGCTGCCATGCCTCTCCACCCCACCGAATACACACAAATGTGATACCCCATAAAGTTTTCTTTATCTATAGCTCAGTGATTCTGACTTTTGCATGTTAACAGACCTGCACTGTCCAACATGGTATCCACTGGCCACATGTGGCTTTTGAGCACTTCACATGTGGCTAGTCTGCATTGAGATGTGTGCTAAATATAAAATATACACCAGGCTTGTGTAGGGAGGCTGCACTGTGTCAGCACCTTGACGACCTTGCACTATTCACACAGTCCACGTAGGCAAGGCTCAACTGCAGGCTGCCTTGGGCCTGGGTGGAACGCCCTGTAATCCTCCAGAACACAGGAAAATAGGCAGTCTCATGAGCTGCTACAAGATCATTCTCAGTCACCTCCCTATCTTGAGGGAGGCTGCCATGAGGCAGTTTCTCATCCCCCTCCCTCATTCTGGTGAGGCATGGGACTTTCTGCCTGCCCCCCAGTCCCAAGGGAATGTCTGCAAGCCATAAAACTGCTTAGCTGCAGCCCCATCCATGGTGCATGTCATAGGGCCCCTTTTGCTTCAGTGTTGTCCTGTGGGACAAGGGATGCAGAAAGCTGATACCATTGCTGTTCATGCTCTTGCTGTTGCTATAAGTAATCAATTGTCTGGGTCTATGTGGGTTTCTTGTTTCTTTACCAGCAGAATCTGTCAGGCTACTTGACAATTTCTAATACTATTTTTTTTTTAAAAAAAGGAATATAAAATATTTCATCAATAATTATTTTATTCTGACTATAACAATAAAGGAACAAGACAAACGAAGAAACAAAAACTCATAGACACAGACAATAGTTTAGTGGTTACCAGAGGGTAAGGGGTGTGGGGGATGGGAGATGAGGGTAAGGGGGATCAAATATATGGTGATGGAAGGAGAACTGACTCTGGGTGGTGAACACACAATGGGATTTATAGATGATGTAATACAGACTTGTACACCTGAAATCTATGTAATTTTACTAATAATGGTCACCCCAATAAACTTTAATTTAAAAAATATTTTGGATATATTGAGTTAAATAAAATATATTATTAAGATCAACTTCACCTGTTTATTTTGATTTTTTAATATGGCTGCTAGAAAATTGAAATTGCATATGTGGCTCACATTATATTTCTATTGGACAATGCTGTTATAGATTGGTGAGAAAAGAAAAATTCGTGGTATGCAAGAAGGACTGACAGTTTTATTTAGCCAGAAAATGGCATTTGTAAAAACTATTACCACCCATTCACAGGGATATATATATTATACACACACACACACACACACACACACACACACACACATATGTCTCCTTAATATAAGTCTAAGGGCTAGACATATAAATTGAATAAACGTAACTTTATGAAAACTCACTGCATTGTCCTTTTTTACACATTGCTCCAGGGTGGTACAAAATTTCCTAGACTGATGAGGATGGTGCTGAAGAACCATTGCCATAAAGAGCTCATCCCGTGATGGGATAACTAGCTAATTTGGGTGAAGCCTTAAGAGGCAACTACTCCAGGTAACTGTGGTGGATGCAGGTGGTGGGGTGTCTTTTTGGTCCAGTAGGTGGACCAGGGAAGGATGTGTAATATCAGAGTCAAAGAGTATAACCAGAGGAACCAAAGTGAACAAATACAAATTTATTCTTTTCAAAGCAATCCAAGGGAAAGAGGACAAGCACCACAGTGAGTGGCAATGAAAGTTAATCAATTTGTTTCCAGCCTTGCCTCTTACTCCTAGACATCTAGACTTTATGTACCACCCTTACCACCTCCCCGGAATCCCTTCTCCAGCTTCCATCCTCGTGACCAGTTCTTGCAGCCAGCAAGCAGCAAAGTGGGCTTCAGTCTGGCCTCAATACTGCCCTGGGGACAGCAAGGACATTCAGCAGGTCCCTTCCCCCCAAATGCAGCAGCTGCGGGAGGAGATGGAGGCTGGGAGCTGAGCCCTGGCCTTGAGCCTCTCCTTCTTCCACAGCGTTGGTGTTAAAAGAGTAAGAAGGAGCTGAAGTATTCCTTTGTTTCCAGGGCTGGATTTTGGCAGGGAGGCCCGGAGATACAGGTGCCTCACTGAACAGCTAAGTCTCCATAACCCTAGAGCAAAGCCCCCAGTTTCTCTCTTGGGCTGCTCCTCTTAAGACAGCTACTTTCTTGGTTATCTGTCACATATGTCAAAGGAAGTTTGATGAGCTTCTTGGCCTGAAATATTCTCAGAAGCCATAAGTCTGCCAGTGAGAATGTGTGTTGAAGGAACACTAGCCTGAAGGTGGATATGGAGCCCAGATCCCAAACACACACCTCAGGCAGTCTGGGCATTCCTTAAAATGAGTCTGGAGGCAAAACATCTCCCAGGATTGGCCTCTGTCTGGTCCCAGGGTTTCTCATTACTGCAGGTCTGCCAGCCCAGTTCCTGGAGCACGAGAACTCAAACAGTTTTCTGTGCAAGAAAATATTTCCAAACTTTGAGCCTTGAAGTAAATGGGTACTTGAGAGCCCGGATTTCAGCCTTTCCATTCTGGAGGGAAGGGCACATGTCCTCCTGGGTAGGGCCCTCCCTAGGGAACCATACAGCCAGTCAGCCTCCCCTAACAATTTCCCACTCAATGTGACTCCATTCCGCTCTCGCTTTAAGCAGAGGCACCCTCATAATGGCTTTTTGGCCTTTATCAGATTCTGCCGAGAATAAATCGCCTATCAATATTAACTGTTCCCTAACAGTTTGACAACAACCTCCGCAAACACATTCTTTATCACAGATGTTAACCCCACACGTCTGAGGTTTTCCTCAGGTTGCCTACCCAGCAACTCCCCTCACCATACTTCCAGTACAGGGCCATAAACTGCACAGCATCACACACGAGGCCTCTAGGAGACACGACACATAACAGATGCCGAACAACATACGACACATCTCAGTTAACCCCACCCTGTTTTGTATTCACAGTGCCCAAGGATCCATTTACCAGTACCTGACTGCGGCAGGCAAACTGCCCGCACATGCCGCAGTGACTGTCACTGGACCCTTGAGTGATATACAAGCATACCTCGAGATATTTCAGGTTCAGTTCCAGAACACCACAATAAAGGGAGTTGTAATCTTTTTGCTGGTGGACAGTCTTGCCTTCAATTTGTAAAAAACGCAACATCTGTGAAGCACAATAAAACCCAGTACAACAAAACGAGGTATGCCTGTACTCACCCTGGGCATTAAGGTAAACACAGGACTACAAAATGTCTATGACCCTGTTAATGAGAATTCAACTCTTGACCTGCTGCTTCGGTCCACCTACAGCACAAATCCTACATAACAAAATCTGCATCTTTCCTCCCATGCCTGGCCCACTGCAGTTGCCACAGGCCCTCAGCAGCCTAAGATCTCTTGAGTGGAGTGGGGGTTACAGAAAGGATTTTCCAGGACTTTCCTGGTAAAAGATTGTTTCATAACATCTACCCTCCTAAGGCTTAAGCAGGCATGCCTCAAAGACTCTGAGCTGTCTGTTCTATAGCAAATTTTTTCTATCGCATTCCTGCCCCCAATCTAGGCCCCTACGGATATAGCTTTCCCCCACTCACAGGCAGATGCCCAAGCTGTGCGTTTGATGCCCTAACACCTGCTCATCATACATCCAGATACCCAAGTGTTCCTGCCAGAGACCTCGGGAGCACTAAGGCACGTGTTGTGAGGAGGTCTGACATGTTGGACCTATGGCTTAGTGCCCCCTGGTGGTTCTAGAAGGAGGCAATCCAGGCTTTTGGACCCAAGCTGCTGCCCTCCCTCCCCTGTAGCAGATAAATCTAGTTTCCCAGCAGTTCTACCCACTGGCTCACTGCTTCATTAAAACACAGCACCCCAAACCACCTCACACCCTCCTGACCTCAGTGGCAACCGCAGCTTTCTTTATGGCCCTGAGCCAGACTTAAGAACTGGAATGGGTTAGAAGATGTAATAATAAAAGCCTATTTCTTTCTTCTTTTCTGTATGGGGTGAGTCAAGCCTTGATTTGCTCTATTTTTGTACCTGAACCATTGTTTAGGGAGCCCAGGAAAATTCATCCAAGGCCCAGGTCTCAAGGGAACAGGATTTGGAGTGAATGAAGAAAAGAGAGTGACTCTTCCTGTTTGATTTCTCTGTGGCCACAGGCTTTGGTTTTGAAGACAGCTCACCCCAAACATGAATGGAGAGACATCCCAGGGGAGCAGTCAGGACGCATCTATCTGTTCAACCAGAGGCTTGGGCTAACAAAGAGCAAGGCAGAACATTAATACTTCAAGAGCTATTAGAATTTAATGTGTGAGTGAGGCCAGGGGAGTACTAGTGGACAGTAGATATGTAGGATAGAAATGTATGTATATAAACTTAGGCAAATGAAGTCAGTTGCAGGGTTCTAGGTTAAAAAGCTTTTCATAGAAAGCTGCCTAAGTGGGCTCTGACTCTGTTCAAAGCTCCCAAGCCCACTCCCTCCTTCACCTGCTATGTACTCTGAACAGTTTCTGGAGAAAGGGATCATGGTATATGTTGCTTAGGAAGAATTAGTGCAGTTTGAGGGTTGGGTTCACCTTCCAGAGTTAGAGAGGACAGTTTTACACAAAGGAAGACCCTGCTGTCGCCTGGGTGGAAAGTGGCCAGTGGCTCCTAGGAAGGGGCTGCTATTCAGGGTGGCCTGTTGCATCTGCCTTATGATCAGCTAGGGACAATCAGCTACCTCCTCTGATTCAATCTAAAAGGAACAAAGGTCACACCCTGCTTCTAAAAGAAGCAAGGGTGTTGGACAGTCACACTCCTCCAAGTTAGTGGGTGGCTTTCCCTCTTCATCCAAGGAAATACCCCCTTGCTAAGCAAGCAGCTGGTCCTCCCCCAGGGCTGGAGCACAGACTCAGAAGAGCCAAGGGGCTTCAGCTAATCTCTCAGGATGCTGAGGCCCTCAGGAAAGAGGAGGATCAGGGGAAAAGAATCTAAGTATTCCTTTGACGTTTTCAAATGTAAAGTGGAAATAGAAATCAGAATGAACTGCTCTCGCCTTGAGGACGGTCTGCCAGGGAATGAGGAAGAGGAACTGAAGATATTCGAGGATGAAACAACATCTAGGTAGCATCAGGATGGCTAGAGATATGCCCTCGAGCTGAAGCAACATGACACATGCTGCCCAGATTTTTTCAGGGGCACATTGGTGGAGAGGGTGTGTCTCGGGGATACCCTTTTACCTCCCTGAGTTGGGCTAGAGAGTCGGGCTAACTCCTATGGATTCATAGTGCTGGAACCCTGGGGTCATTAGGCTTCCCAATCACCACGATTCCATGGAGAAGGAAAGGCGCCAGCGGGCACTGCTTAGCTCTGCAAGGCAGCTTCCCTTCTCCCCATCCGAATAGCCTCCAAGTGCTATTTGCCTGGGCTGCAGCAGAAGCGAACTTGAGGGATTGGTCTCAAACTTCAGGATTAAAGGGCACATTTCTAGAGTCAGAGGAAACATGCCTCTCCCTCCCCTGGCCAGCTAAAGGGCAAACCCACAGCATTTGTGTCTCCCCTGGCCCCCACACACCCACCTCACATACCACCAGATCCCTGCTGCTGCCCAGAGCCCAAATAACTCTGGCTGAGAATTGTGGGGCCAGTAGGGACTGGAAAGGTTGGGTGAAGGCTGAGGGAAGTCTTTGACCAGAACTGGGAGAGGACTAGGGATGACAGGATGGGGATCTGGCTCCATCAAGAGGCCAGCAGGGTGTTGGCAGTCACATCAGAGCTTCGCACACTGGGGAAGGCATGGCGGAGTTTCTCCATGATGTCCTCCAAGCACAGGCTAACGTCTTGGCTCTTTGACCCCACATCATCTGCATTGGAAGAGAGAAATTTGGGGAGAGATCTACAGGTTCCCCGATGAGGCCAAGGGGCCGAGGTAGGACGTGGCCAGCTGAAGGGCAAACCCACAGCATTTGTGTCTTCCCAGCACAATGTGTAGGGAAGGGAAGGTGCTCAACGTACATGTATAGAATAAACAAATGAATGAATTAGTCAATAAGCCAATCATGCCTGACACTAAGCTCAAAGCCATGAGGAGAAACCAGCCCCAGCCCTAGCAGGACCTTAGGCAGGAGATCTGGGGCAGGACAAAGCATGGAGGAAGGGGCTGGGAAGGGCTGGGGGAACTCACCTGCAGCCTCAGTGTCTGGAGTAGTCCGTCCCTTGTCCTGGGGGTGACTACCTTCCGACTGCTGTGGAGATGAAACTAGGGACGAGCCTGCAGAGCCATTGCCATCTGATTCGGTGGGTGGCTAGCAAGAGGTAATGCATGACTTAAGTGGTTTTGCCTTCCAGACCTTGCTTTGACAGAATCCTGAGCTTAAAAGGGGCCTTAGATATCCCATGCCCATCCCTTTGTCCTTGGACTTGAAGACATTTTGGCAGTGCCTCAAACACTGACTTCCCCTTTAAGGAAATCTTCTTAGACTACTCAATTACCGATTACTTTCTTCCTTCAACAACATATGTCAGAGTCTCCCAGTTCTTATAAGAATGGTCTTATAAGATTTGCACCTAAAGGTCTCTTGTTGTCATTTCAGCTGTAATTAAACTATTTAGAACCCAATTCTCTCTGAAAATGTAGAGTTGCACACTTGATCTTCAGTTCATGACATATCACATGTTAGACACCTCCAGGCATCTAGAGGGCATCCCTTGGAGAATCTGGGGAAGAGGCAGGGGGTGGTATCACCTGGTACGTATAGTGACAATAATAGGTAACATTTATGAAGTGTTTGCTATATTCCTGGCATCGTGATAAATTCTTTAAATGCATTATCTCATTTATGTTCACCACAATTCCATGAGGTTGGTATGTTATCTCTGTCTGGCAGGTGAGGGTACAGGGACTTAGTAAAACTAAATAACTTGCCTAACACCCCACAGCCACTAATTGGCAGAGGCACATTCAAACACAGGGCTGTCTGACTCCAGAGCTACATACACTACATCATATAAACTACCTCTCAAAGAAGAAAGGGACAAAAAGTAACAAGAATTCCCTTCACAGCAAAAATCTTTCTCTTGTGAAGCATGTCCAAACCTGCTTCTTTCCAGCAAACATCATAATAGCAAAATGAATGCTCTGGATGATTCTTTGAACTTTGTTCTTTCAATACTGGGTGCAAATGGGTTGTGGGGATATGAGCCCTCAGAAGGCCTCCCTCTGCCCCAGGCCCCACAATGGCTTGAGAGTAACACACGAGGGTGGAGTGGAAGCTAAGTGGAAGAGAACTGGCCCAGCAGTGAGACCTACCAGCCCCTTCCTTCCTCCGCTTCCCCAACTACCAGCCCAGTTCTCTTCAGAAGGTCATCTAACAGCCACTGCCAAGGAGCTCTTTCTTCCCTCCCTGTTGCCACACTCTCCGGCTCCCCATCTCTCCACCCTGTGCTTGGGAGCTCCTCTTGTCCTCCCTCTGGCTCCAGCCTTACCTGCAGGAGCAGCTCCCTTAAGCGCTGCAGCTGGGATTCTAGCTGCTTGTTGTGGTCTTCAAGGATCTGCATGCGTGTCTCCAGGCGGCTCTTGTGCTGCCGAAGGATCCGGGCCTCGGCCAGAAGCTCTTCATTGCGGTGGTCCTGTGACACCTCAATAGAGCCCTCGGCCAGGGTGGGTGCCTCAGCAGCCTCCTCATGCTGCCACTTTAGGCGTCTCAGCTCTCCCTGGAGAATCCTGCCAAGGTCAGGGAAGCCAAGACTCAAGGCCGTAACGAGGTATTGAATGTCCAGGTCCCAGATGCCCCTTCATATCTAGGTGTGAGGAATCCCTTTGCTCTCCCAACCCTATCCCCACCTCAGCCGGGTTCTTGCTCGAATGGCCATATCCACTTCTTCTCCAGCACATATGTCATTTACTCTGCCATCATTGGGCTTTAGAGCAGAGAGAGTTGACATTTCACATAACAAATGCCTCTGGGCTTTGAAGTGCTGCCTAAGGGATTAATTCTGACCTTAAAATCAGGCAGAAACACAGTCTGCAAATAAAGGAGGCATTAGGGCCACCGACTCAACCACTCCATTTAAAGATTTTTAGATTCCAGAGGAAGACATAACATAAACAAAAGATCACCCATCTTGCCTCTTCTGTCAACTACCCACTTCTTTGGCCTACTTTGAACACCCACGTTGAATCATCAAGAAAACAGATTCCAAAGAGTTGGTCTACTTTGGCGGACAATACTGTTTTCTTTTTTGCAACAGAATTACTCTCTCCCCAATGGTTCACAGGGCCCGCCACTGCTGCTCTAATGCTGTGCTTCTCATGCTATCCATAGTATAGACAGTACTGGGGGGATCACTTCATAAGGTATATAAATGTCTAACACCGTGCTGTACACCTGAAACTAATATAACATTGTATGTTAACTGTAATTGAAAAAAATTAAAACAAAAACATAAACAAAAACAAGAAACTATCCATAGTGAAAACCCAGGGGGATTTTTCAATCCACTGTGGACCCATACGTGGTCTAAATGTGCATAGCTAGCACACAGCTCATACCACATACGACTTGCCACGTAAGTTCAACAACATTCAAACTGGTCTACACCCTATTCAATGAAAACAAGTCCACTAATTATGTGCTGGGATGTCATGGCAATGCCAAATTGCTATAAAAGTTTCTAAAAGCTTACTCTCTATTTCTGTATTTATCTTGTCTTGAACCAGTAACAGACACCTCACGGACTGGCCCTGTTCCAAGGACTTGCTACTCTAAGCACAGTCTGTGGGCCAGCGGCATGGGCATGTCGTGGGAGCTGGTTAGAAATGCAGGAACTCAGGCCCTACCCCAAACATCTGAATCAAAATCTGCATCTTGGCGAGCTCCCCAGGTGACTTGCGTGCTCACTAAATTTGAGAAGCACTCTTCTCAGGGATACTGCAGATTCTACTACATGCCCCCAAAGTGGCCTGGACACTCCTCAGGCCACTGCTGCCACTGGTATTTTATGGAGATTAATGCCATCCCTGTCATCGTCACATTCCCTCCTCCAGTCCTCAAAGGAGCTATGCAGTGTCACCTTCCTCTTCTTTTATTACTTTCAGTAAGTGTTAAGTATCTCTTTCCAGTCCAACCCTGAAAGTTCCTTGACGGCAGAGACATATATGCTCTTCTGTATTCATCTGGTTTGCATTGTTTCTGCTTGCATCTAGTGGGTACTTGGAAATATTTGGGTTGAGTTAAAAAGGTATAAATAATTACTAGAATAGCTAGCATTTCTTAAACGCTTACTGTAAGCCAGACACTGGCCAGCACATTATATGCCTGATCATTTGATCTTCCCAAGTGCCCCTAGGAGGGAGGTACTACGTATTATCACCATCCCCATTTTACAGGTAGGAAATAGAGGGTCACAGAATATAAGGAACTTGTTTGAGGCCACAGAGCTAGGATGTGGAAGTGCCAGGACTTGAATTCAAGCTGTCTAACTCTAGAACCTGCACAGATCTGTGCCATCGCCATACCCACCGATTCTCATCCTCTAAGTGGGCCAGGATCTTCTCTAGCTCTCCCTTGCTTTCTGTGACCATGCTGCATGGAGACTGTTGTCCGAAGCCTGGCTCCCGGTCTGTAATGGGACTGGAGTGCCGTAGCAGGTACTGGTCCTCGTCTCTGCATGGGTGTGGGAAGAGGAAAGGAGGTGGCCAGGCATTGAACCGAGAAACAGCTCAGGGCATGAGTTCTCAGCTCCCAGCTCAGGCCTCAGGAGATGCAGGCTGGAGGATTCACTTCTAAGTCATGTAGAGAAGGAAAGGCCATGTATTCAGCCTTAAGAGGGATGAAAGTGTTCAAAAGTAGCAGAGGTCCTGGTTGGGGGTCGTAGGAGAGAGTGTTTCCAGGATGCTGGGGCTTCTGGGTTCTATTTAAAGCCCCTGGGAAACAATGAGCAAATCACTTTCTATTTTGTGCTGCCCCCCCCCACCTCACCTACCCTTCACTTCCCCACCCCCAGGGGGGATCACCGCCTGCCTGAGTCCCAGTCAGGGCCAGACTGGTGCAAGGAACCAGCAGCTCCTAGGTCCTCTGAGCAGGCCAGGTACTTCCCTAGAGATGAAGGGCCCCTTCTTGGGGCTACAGTACCACGGAGTCTCTCTGGCCACACTTCAGTCAAGTCCCTGGTGTCTCCCCAGGGTTGGTGTGGCACTAGATGGGGCTTTGGTATCCTGAGCATAAGCTAATGGCTCATTTATGCAACTTTATACGAGAGCATATTCTTCTTCCCTCAAAGCTGGGCATAGAAAGATGGGATCTTGCAACAGGAGGGGATTTGGGCAGAAGGCAGGGAGATAGTGCACTATTCATTCTGCAGGTCAGCAGATAGAGGGCAGACTGTTTCCCTTACTAAACACCGTGCCCAGAAAGTAGCCTTATCTCCTTAGGGCTTCGAGGACCCTAGCCACCACCACCCCACCCCTGGAGGCTGTCTCCTCTCCAAACAGTGGCAGAGGGATCTTAAAGAGAGCTATTCCTGGAATAGAAGCAGCTGTGAAAACTCACATGCTGTCATCTGGGGACAGGCTGTCATTAAAGAAGGAGCAATTCTGACTTTCCATCTCAGCAAGCCTGGGAAGAAAGAGCAGGAACAGAAGGGAAAATAGGATGTGGGGCCTGCTTTTATTGCAAGGACCCTAATCCCAGAATAGGATCATCAGTTTGGGGGGGCTGCCCCAACCACCCTTAAGTGTTAGGCCTCACTGGCTGCCACATACCCCACGGTGCACATCCCCCTGGCTCTGACTCTAGTCTCTTTGCCACAACTGAAAACCCCTTCCCCATGAAACTCCTTATAATCCCTCTCCCCCAAACCTCATGGTACCTGCTGGCAAAATGCTCAATGCGGGAGTGTGTGTCAGCATGTGGCAACCTCGGGGAAGAAGCCGGCCTAGAAGAAAGCAGCAAAGACTCAGAGGACCAAAGACTGGGCAGCCTGTTTCCTCACCACCACCCTCCCTGTCCCCTGCCACCAAATGAGGGAGACGGGCAAGAGCTGACGGGAAGAAGACATAGAGACTGGATTTACAGGGTCTATTTCTCGGGCCAGATTCCTGGTCACACCCAGGTTGAACCGCCCTGCAACAACCCCCTAGCCCACATGGGACTTGGCCCCTTTACATCCCCGGGCACAGCAAGGCTGCCCACAGCCCGCACCCAGCCACTGGTACTCACGTCTCACTGTAGTCAGACTCCAGCACTGATTGCACAGGCAGATAACCTCGCTGAGGGTGTTTGCTGAAATAATGCTTTGAGCGGAATTTGTTCTTTAAGGTTGTGGCAAAGTCCCTCATGTTCTCACTGGATGTGGTCTGAGGGGAGACAGGGTAGGGGGACTCACCTTAATGGCTTCGGGATATGCTGGCGGAGGTGTGGGTGCTCCCCTAGGGCAGGGAATGGGACTGGTAATCCACTCTTGTCCATGCCTACCTCACCCTGCTCCTAGAGAAAGGTCTAGAAGGACACATGCCAAACTGTGAACATCAGCTGCCTCTGAGAAGTTAGACAGGAGGGGTGTGGGCCAGGCTGAGGACAGAGGACTTTCATTTTATACTTTAAATACCTATATATAATGTGGATCTTTGACAATGAGCTCATATTAATGAATTTTTAAAAATCATTTATGTAAATTCTAGGGACGTAGAAGATGAGCAGGAGGTAGAGGATTACCAGTCTACCATCTTGAGCCAGTCTCCCGTGACTTTCATAACGTTAACTTGAAAATGATAATAAAAGAAAAATAAAGGGCAAGGCCCCTGCTCCCACCAGGTCACACATGTTTCTGTGCCAACAGAATTTGGAGAAGGTATGACAGTTTGGAGGGATGGATTGTGAAGAAATAGGCTGAAAGATGGGGTGGTAAAATGGGAGAGAGCTCACTCAGGCAGCGAAGCCTGAAGCTGTGGATCCTGGCCACAGCAGAGGAGAAATTCTGCGGCTGGAGTTCATGGATGCTAACCAACCTGGATTCAGGGGGCTATGAAGGGCACGGTTTCCAATGAAAACCAAGTGGCATTGGGGAGCCAGGTAAAGAACACACCCCCTACCCCATCCCAAGAGACACAGTAATTGATGTGAGGACAAACTTTGGTATTGACTACAACGGATGGAAGCAATGATGAAGAAGCAGGTGAAGACCAGGTGACAGGAGCAATATAGGAAACCAGGCCAGAAAAACTAAAGTGAGCAACAGAAGGCTCGTCCCCTGGAACTGCCTTACTCTCTCTATTTTTTCCTCAGTCTCTCTGCAGAAAAATAGTGAGTGCCTTTTAAATGGTTAGGGTGTCCTGGGCTGCTATAGCCAGCTGCGGCCCCGGTGAGGGGGAAGCTCTGCGGGAAGAACAAAGAGGCCTGAATCCCACAAACTGGTGAATCACCAGGACTCTTTGGAGAATGCTCCCTGGAGGAGAGCGGAATATAGGTAGCCAGCGCTTGGCCAGGTAGATCAAGGGCCCAGAACCTGAGAGCTGCCTCCCTGTCCCGCCTGGCCTGGAGGCTCCGTACCGGGGTGTAATACTCCATGATGGGGTAGTGTAGCTTGTTGCCTTTGCTGGCCCTGCCTGTCAAGAAGCAGGTCTGGCAGATGTCCACGTTAAATTGTTTCAGACTCCGGTACCTTGGGGAGAGGAAAAGTGATAGGACAGAGGATTCAATGTACCATAGTGACCTCCCCGTCCCCCTAACATCCAAATATACACACACATTAGAAGGCGGTGAGGCATGGTGCCATGACACACTCAACCTCCTGTACATAGCAGTGGCTGAGTCCTCACTAAATGACTAGCCTTATTCTAGACACCATAAGCTTCCATGAAATCACATGCTCAACCTCCTAGAAGTGTGGGAAACAGCACTGTCCCACAATCTTTTTTAAAAAGAAGGGGGAACAGGGGGAAAGAGCTCATGATAGCAAATAGCTTTCTAAACAAGGATGGCCCCAAAGGGTCCAGTCTCACAAGTACCAGCACCTACTGGAGAATTTACTCTTCCAATACAAAGGGCTATTCTACCGGCCCTGTGCAAATTGGCTAAAAGTTATTTCTGGAAGTTATTTATAATAATAACTCTATTGTTACCCAATACAGACTAGCTCATCAGATTCAGTCCCAAAGCTGGGCCAAGCTGCCCAGACCTATTTGTATAAAATGGTGAAATGCTTAGACTTAGAGAAGTCAGAGGATCCAACGTCTGCTCCTGGATTTACACTAACCAGCTATGTGAACTTGGGTAAGTCACATTCCACCTCCCTGCTTCATTTGCTTATAAAAAGCAGGGTGGTTGTGAAGAGAGTGTGTGTTAGTGCTTGAAAAAGCTTAAAAATTGAGCATTTTATGATGAAAGCCAAATTCAGGATAGTGGTTACTTTTGTGGGACGAGGAGGGGAATGCAAACAGGGGAACTTCAAATGTGTCGTAATGAAATTACATAGATTTCAGGTGTACGATTCTGTATCACATCATCTATAAATCCCATTGTGTGTTCACCACCCGGAGTCAGTTCTCCTTCCATCACCATATATTGGATTCCCCTCACCCTCATCTCCCACCCCCAAACCCCCTTACCGTCTGGTAACCACTAAACTATTGTCTGATAAGGTTTTATTCCTTAAGCTCGGTGCTGGGTGCATGCCACAGGGTGCCAGAACTGGCTCAGACCAGCTCACAAGAGCCAGCTGTTAAAATTTCAGGGATTTTCCAAGTCAGTTGTTACATATAGCCATTATTTAAAAAATAAATTATATAAATTCATAATTAAGTAAATTATATTACAAACAAAAGTAATAAACACTCAAAACTCATCACCTCCTAATTATTTTACTATTATCTATGCTCTTGAGGTTGTTTATGTCTGTTGGATCCGTATGTTGGAAACATTAATACTATAAGTAGTGTGGAACCACAGCATCTCTTCCTGACCTCCTGTGGGTAGCCAAACATTGGTCACAGTGGGAGTATTTACATCATGGAAATTAGCCAATGCTACAAATTAGGTTTTTTTCTTGCTTTCTGGAGAGTCAGTTGTGAACCATTTGCCAGCATACCATTTGGTACATAGGTGTTGTTAAGTCAGGATGCTGGGGCTTTTGGGTTCTACTTACTGCTCCCTGCGAAATCATGAGTGAAATTACTTTTCTTTCTGTGCTGTTCCCTCACCTGGCCCCTCTTGTTTATCCATTTTTGCAGGTCTAGAATATTTCATAATGCAACTAAAACAAAATAAAATATTTCATCATTTCTATTTTTTTTAAAAATTAAACGTTCTGCAATAGAAAGCATTACAATGATACATAACAATACACAATAGATTAGGTACAATTATATAATTATGTAATATATTGTTTTGTAGTACATGATTTCTGTGCAACACAGACTATTTACTATTATTATCATTCCATCAGGTATTGTTTTCTCTACCTGAAGCCCTTGATGGGGCACTGCCTACAGATAGAGCACTTGGTCTGATGCTTCACTTGCTCAGCAATGGTGACCCGATGCAGAACAGCCAGCCATACCATGGATTGGGGCTCCAAGTTGACCCACTCCAGGAACTGTGAAGCTTCAATGACTGGCTTCCCAGTGCTCTAGGGAAACAAGAAGCCCAATAGCAAGGACTGAGGCCCAAAGTGCCTTGTGCCCAGAATGGCAGCCCTCAGAGGAACAGGAAAACCAGCAAGGCCTGGCTTGGCCTATTCTCCAGAGGTGTCTACTTCTGCCCTGTCCCAGTAGAGGTGGTGTCCTCTCTGGCAGGACTCTGACCCTAAAAGCCCAGAGAACCTTCTGGACTGTTGTTCCATCCCAACAAACTCCCTCACATATGAGTAGCTCAGGTCAAAAGCTTATCTCTTAGTCCTCCCTCCCTTTTTCCCACCTTCCCTCCCATCATCCCACCTTTCCACCCTCCCCAGTTCGACTCACAAAACGGAAGCAACTACGGACACTGGGCTCCACATTGCTGCCTCCAAAGGCTGCCACTTCCCCCAGCTGACGAGGCACTTGAATGGCCTCATGAAGCAGGACACCAAGGTGGCGTTGGTCACACTGGCTGCCTGAGTTGGCGACTTGGCTGAAGAGGTCTGCTGGCCCCATCATAAGTCGCGGCCAACCCCAGTGCAGGAATGGCCCAAGAATGGTGCGAGGAGAAAGAGCAGAAAAAGAAGACAAGGAAAGAGCACACAGACTTAGTTAATGACTTTTGAAACTGGAATGGCTAGCGGTCCACCCCTGACCTTTAGAAGCCTGGGAGTTCCAAACAGAGCATTCTCTGAGTTCAGAGGGAAAAACTGAGACAGACACAAAGAAAGAGAGCATCACAAAGAGAGAGGGAGAGAGAGATGCAGACACAAAGTGAGCTGTGTGAGTGAGCAGTGCCAGACACAGATATAACACTGTTGGGAAAATAGATTCTCAAGAAGCAAGATTAGGGGGGTTCAGGGGTGCCTGAACATGAGTCACAGTCAGTGCCCTATCCCCTCCTATTCATGTAGCTTATATAGTCTGATACTGTAATAAGCTCTCGATTATCCACATAAATGGAAAGAAACACTGACATGGATAGTCCAAAAATAGGAGATAATTCTAAGCATCTGATCATCTAAGAATTAGCTCTAAGTGATTGTGGGAAACACTGTGGTACTTATATTTGAATCTGGGTTATACCTGCCCTTTGGGGGAACTCCCCCACCCCACCCCAACCTTAGAAAACCTTCTCCAGAGATTACTGTCTGTCTGCTTCATACCTCACCTAAGGCTTAGAAAACACACAAATGTAGAAGGCAGAGGGCCTGGGTTTTAGTTCTGGATCCATTGCTGATTAGCCTGTAGAACCTTGGGTAAGTCATGAACCTCTCTATGCTGCAGTTTCCTTCCTTGTAAATTGAGGATAAATAATCATTGTCCATCCCATCTCAAGGGAATGTTGGGAGAGATAAATAATACAATAGCTGTGGACATGCTCTGAAACATCCCCTTCCCTGTAGAGTTTGCCCAGATAGCTGTCATCGCTCTCCTGCAATCTGATGTAGCACACATCCTTTGCCATTCTGATTAGCCTAATTAGTATATTGCAAAAGATCCTTTCTGTGTACTTCTGTCTCCTCCTCTGGATTGTAAACCACTTGAGGCAGGGGCCATATCTAACTGAATCTAGTACTCAGCACGTTTAGCACAGTGATCAACACACAGTAAGCACTTGATAACTAATAATGCAGTTGCAGAAAAGTATGAAATGCTGTACAAAAGATGGGAGGATGGTAATATACACCAGAGAGGTGAAAAGGTACTATACACCACAGAGGTTAAAAACTACAGAATTCCATATTGTCCACCTCCCAGTAACAGGGATGATTGCACCCTAGCCATGTAATCACATGGGAAGTCTCCAGTAGAATGTGTGACATGGCTTGAGCTCCAGACGGGGAGAGGGCTAAGCTTGATAGGTCATGGGGGAGTTAAACTAGAAAGTCTGGGTCATGGGTGCCCCAGGATGCCAACTCAGATCCTGGGCAAGTAATTACATCAGAGCAGAAGAAACCAAACCCCTTGCAGTGACACTGGAAATAATAACAAGCCTTAGGCTTTTGGCTGTTGTGGATTCTTTGCAACAGTGTGGACCAGGAAGCATCACAAGGTAGCCCAAGTAGCCCTCTGCTGAGTCATAAGACCTACCTTCTGCTTGGTATACACCCTTCCTCCTCCCGCCACACCTCTCCCTCCACCCGGTTCCACTCCAGACTTTTGGAGTTGTACTCACACTGCAGTTTTTCCTTTACTTCTGTGCCACACAGGCATGCGATGCCAGTCTTAAAAGACAACGCCCGCATTTTTCCACTGCGACCACTAGGTTTAAAAGAAGAGACTGAGAACGTGAATATATGTAAAGGGTTAACATTGTGGCAGTCATTTCCCTCACAGAGTTGATCCCAGCAGGGCTCTGTGCCAACCATGCCTGAAGCTGAGCTGGCTCAAAGTCCACCATGACAGCAACCCCTTCACACCAGGCCCACTCCAGATGTCCCACTGAATTTCATCCTGGAGGCTGCCAGGGCTGCAAGCCCTTACCTGTCAAAAACATTGAGGAGCCAGTTGAGGCTCATGTCCACACAGAGAGGCACATTGACCAGGATGCCTCTCTCCTCCTCCAGCCGTTCATATAAGGCAGTCAGGCAGTGAATGACCTCCACCACGTCCATCACATGCTCACTGGCTTGCAGATCATGCTCATTGAAGATCTCCAGAGCTGTGGTTAAAGTTACCAGGTCCACTGGGATGGAAAGAGAGAGGGAGAAGATAGAACCAAAAGAAGAACCCCAGGGGCTAGACAAGGCGATATGGCCACCAGCTTCACCAAATCTGACTCACCATTTGTAAGTATGATGCAAGCTTGCCCTTTACCAAGACACTCATCCCAAGGAGGGGGAGGCAGCAAAAGGCCCCCTAAATTATCCCAAAATGTTTCTATACCCATATGCTCTTTGACACTAGTTTTAAGAAGATGGTGGGATGTGAGTAAACTCATCTCCTGTGCTGTGTTAACTCCCAAGGGGTTGAATCCCATTTTAAATTTCTCTGTCTTTACCCACACTTCAACTGCAAATAGGTTTGTCCACGAACCTTGTTCTGAGAACCTAGACACCAGGTATGAAGGCTCGGGTGTGCCTGGGTAAATATGACATACCTCAGGAGGACTCTTTAATTATACCCAATGCTGAAATCAGCCTAGCCAGATACACCATGAAGATCGAATGAACAGTCTCTGAGAAAGGCCAGAAGGCACATTATATCTGCAGTCATGTTGTCCCCTAACCACTGGCATTTGCTTCAACAATTCTACTGCTACATCCAATAACCCCAAGATGGCAAAGAAACACAAACTCCCAGTGGCTCCAAACCATTGGCTAGGATGCTTCCTGCCATAAAACAGTTGCCCTGTTTTCCATGTTGGGTAGGGCAGAAGGGACAAGGAAGAGGACAGCTGTGGGTTAATTTGGAAACAGGTCTGGGGCTTGGAGAGAATGGAAGGGCCCTGAAAGGAGCAGGTTTCCACAGCCAGCATATCCCAGCCTTTGGAGAGTTCCCACCAAGCCAAGCAACAACCCTGGTCAAGGTGGGGTGAAAGTGGGAAACATCCGACAAATGAGATAAAGGAGGAGAGGGATGAAGGCCTTAGGGGAAGTGCACTGGGAGACTTACAGCGCAGTGCCTTCTGGACTCTGCGTAGCTTCATGGCAGTGCGGTAGGCTGAGAACTTAATGTTGTTCAGATCAGCTGAAAAGAATGGAAAGAGACCCACTCAGATCAGGTAAGGGCAAATTAAAACCACAGCAGATTGGCAAAAAATAAAAGTCTGACAATGGCAAGTGTCAGTGAAGATGTGGATGAATGAGAACTGCTGGTGGAAGTGTGGAAGTGTAAACTGATACAATCACCTTGGAACACAATGTGGTATTACTAAAGTTGAACAGCCATGTATCCTACAACCCAGCCACATGTATATCCTATAGCAGTGATTTTCAAACGTTTTTTGACAAAGATGCATAGTAAGAAATTCATTTTACATCACGGTCCAATATACACACACTGATGTGTGTACATATAAATAACTGAACCAAATATTTCAGGAAACAATACCTTACTAGATTTGATAAAGTAAAAACAACAAAATTAGTATCAAATATGACTCTTGCTAAGGATCTGTTGCACTTTCATATTTTACAGTCTATTTCAATTTTTAAAATGCTTGTCATATCACACTGAAACGTGCAGCAGAAGACATGTACAAGAGCTCTTTAGCAGCACTGTTCTGATTAACTCCAAACTAGAAACAACCTAAATGTCCATCAACAGTAGACTGGATGAAGAAACTGTGGTATATACAATGGAACACTCTACAGCAGTGAAAATGAATGAACTACATTCACATACATCCACGTGGACAAAATTTGCCACCTAATGGTTAGTCTCTCCTAGTAGCCAAAGATAAGGCACATGAGGGTCACATTCATTACATCCTGGACAGTGTCTTTCCAAGCAGAGCTGGTTCACACCTATAAGCATAATTCCCTAATGTGATGGTAAAGTGGTCCAGGGGGAATGTAGAGCCTCGAGTTGAGGGAGGTGTAGATGGGAAATGGAAGAAGACTGCTGGAAAAAGGACAAGGTACTCACTTCTATCCCCACCTGATCGGTGAGTGGGATTCCCTTCTGTTCTTATAGAACAAAGGCAGCTGAATAGATCCCCACCCTACACAGCAACCCCACATTCTTACCCAGGGTTTGGTATAACTCGGTCATCTTGGGATGGTCCCAGCATGTGGTCTGAGCCTGGTGGCTACAAACAAAACCATCAATAGCTCCAGGGTTCACAGCACCCCTTCCCCCTACATGCACACACCACTCAGTGACAGGATGGATGCAAGGAGCTGCGGGATCCTAGGGTGAGCCCTGAAGATGCCAGAGCACAAGGGTTCACCTTTACCCAAGTAGAATCTTGAGCCCTTGAGATGAGTAGGAGGGAAAACTGGACTGGGTGGAGGAATCCCAACAGGTAAGGAGTGACAGGGACAGGTAGAAAAAAAGGCAGGCGAGGGAGGGTATGGGCAGGTGACTGACACGCTTCTGAATCAGATGGTCACTCACTTGATATAGTAGGGAACTTTATTGGGTGAAATTGCTCTTTCCCAGGGAACCTGGACAGAGGCTGGTAAGGGAGAAGAGAAAGAGAAAAAAGCTGGCTACTAATGCTCTTCAGGTCCCTGGTGACTCCCCTGGTCTATCCTCCCAAGTAAAGGTCAAGGCCCAAAGGGGATGCCCTACTCATTGCCAGCTCTTAACAGCCCTGAGGGTGGGGCAAAAACTAATGAACACACTTCTCTCCCTGATCTTAGGGCAAGGGAAGGAGAAGAGGTTGTCACTGATATGCTCATGTGCCAGAGACTGGCAAGAGCATGAACAGGAATACCTGCTTTGCCACGCTGACAATCTTCTCCCCGAGCAGGCAGTCATTTCTACCCATTCAGCTGCAGGCAGCTGGAGTGCTGCTGTGGATATGAAGTGGACCCTACTTTCCTCCCGGGGCTCAAAGCCCTTCCCCCAGGAGGTAAAGCTTCTCATTCCTGTGGGACAATGGGGCTCGTACTCCCATTTCTCTCTGCTGAGGAACTCTGGGTTGCCCCTTTCTGCTCCATGTCTTTGTCTTCCAGATGTTCCAGGAAAGGCTCAGTTACCTGGCGAACCACCTCACGGTAGTTTCCCTGGGTACAAGAGCCTCTGCAGGTATAGCTGCATACCAGTGATTATAACAGCAGTAGTTCTAACTGACATTAACATTTACAGAATCCTACTCTGTGTGTGGTACTCCGCGAAATGCTTTGCATACATGTCTAATTTTCAGATCTTTATATTGCCACCATATCCACTGCTACCACCCTGATCTGACTCACCAGAATCCCTCACCTAGATTATTGCAATATGCTTCCAAACAGGTCTCCCAGCTCCCACTCTCACCCCACCAACACTGACTGTTGAAACATAAGTCAGATCACATCATCCTTCTGCTCAAACCCCTCCAAAGGTTCTGCATTCCATTCAGAATAAAATCCAAAGTTCTTACCCTAGCCTTCAAGGCCCTCCGTGCTCTGGCCTCCTGCCACCACTCTGACCGCCTGCTCTCTCCCCTCCTTGCTCACTTCTGTGCTGGCCTCCATTCTGGTCCTCAGGCATGCCGGCCTTAAGGTCCTGGAAGATGCTGTTCCCTCTCCCTGGTGCGCCCTTCCCTCAGATATGCACATGGCTTGCTCCCTCACTGCCTTGAGGTTCCCTGCCCATTGCTGTGCTCTCAGTGCGGCCTTCCTGACCACCCTATTCAGAAGTGCAGTGCCTCCCCCTTAACTCCAGCACTGCGCATTCACGCCTTCCCTGCTTTCCTTTTTTTCCATAGCATTTGTCATCAATTTACCTTATAAATGTTTTACTTATTTGTTTATAGTCTGGCTTCCCTCACTAGACTATACACACTATAGGTCTAAAGACTTTTGCTCACGGATGTAGCCTCAGTGCCTAGAAGAGTTCCTGGCCCATAGTAGGCCCTCAATAAATATTGTTGAAAAAATAAAGTCATTTAATTCCCGTAACCCTGTGAGCCAGGTAATATTTTCCCCTCTTTTTCCATGTGGGCAAACTGAGGTTCAGAAAGTTTAAGCTATTTTTTTCCAAGCTTGCACAGCTATTAAATCAAGGAGCTGTAACTCAGACCCAGGTCTCTCTGACTTGAGAGCCTGGCCTCTGAATCACTATATCACACTGCTTTATCTTTACTGTATCTTGGATTCCAAGGTATACGGGGCTCCCATTAGGCCCCCAAGGGACAACAGTAGACTCTCTGGGAAGGTGGCTGAGGTTCTGCTAAGTGAAGTCCAGTTTCTCTCACGTACAGGAGAGGAAGTGCTGTGACCCAGGCCCAAAGTCCCGGTGGGCATCCTGCAGCTGCTTAAGCCTCTCGCCAACTGATACCTATGGAAAGAACAGGTAGGAAGTCAGTGGATTCATTCCAGATATTTATGTGGGATGTTCAGGTGCCTCCGGGAGTCTTTGTGAGCTCCCTGATAGGCTGGCTCCTCTCCAGTTCCAGACCCTCCCACCACATCCAATTGCTAGCCCTCCTGCAGCACTCCTAAGGGTCAGAGAAGAACAGCCCTAATTCCAGGCCACAGGCACTCTTCATCTGCCCCTGTCTACCCTAAGTGCCCACATTTAGACGGGTCCTTCGCAGATCTTCATTTCAATCATTCCCTGCAGCTCAGAGGTCGAGAAGCCTGTTCCCTGGCCCCAAATTCTCTACTATTCTCCTCCTATGTAGGTCCCATTTCAATGTTCTTATACTTCCTTTGGGCCCAGAGAAGTTTCCCCCAAGCCTAGTTATATCAAGGCTCTTCCCCATGGCTCACTCCAGGCTCCTCTACCTGTAGCTGTTTCCACCGGATGTTTATCTGCTCCAGGGCCCGAGAATTCTCCATTGACAAGTGTACATCAGAAATGGCAAGCTGATGGGCCAGGTCATTCACCAACTTCACTCCATCTTTCATGGGGGAGAATTCTTCTTTGAATAGCTGTAGAACCAGGGCGCAAGTCCCACAGTGGACAGAGTGGGAAAGAGGAACCATTAGTCATTCACCGCAACTCCTCCTTCTTCACTCAGAGATTTTGTTTCCATAGCACAACTTAGGTGCTTGCCTACTAGGGCAATAGGACTAAGATGTGGGTAGCCACTGTCCTTATCCGCTTCCTTTCCTATTCTCAGAAAACACCAGAGAAAGAGAAGATAGTAGGACAGAGGAGACCGCAGCTAAACCAGCCCCCAAATCCATCACATCAACTGGTGGGCTCAGTTGTAGTATGGGTCAACAATGGAGTCTCATCAGCAGGAACACTGTCAGGGTCTGGAAGGAATTTCAGGTCTCCAGGTGAACTGTAGCCAGGTGAGGGGGCCTGCATACCTTAAGAGTCTGGATGTGGTCAGGGAGTGAATCAATGAAGAGATCCCCAATGGGCTCCCAAGTGGCTCGGACTCCCTCAGCCTGGGTCAGAGTAGTGCTTAGTTCCTCCATTGCCCCTTGGATCTCCAACAGCTGCTCCAGAGTGCGCTCGATGTGGCGGTCCTGGTCCACACAGCGGGCTGTCAGCTTCTCCCATAGTTCACTGGCCACTGTCGCCTGCTTCCACACAAAGCGGCTAAGATTCTGGATCCGCTGTCTGGGTGAGGTATCTGAAAGGGCAGACAGGAAGCCAGGTCAGGCCAGCCAGGCAGGGGAATCCCAGGGAAAGACAGAGATAAAGATAGCCCTTTGTAAGATGTGCATGTGTGTACGCACATGAGCATGTGTTTGTGCATGTATTTGTACACACACAAATACGTATTTTTCCATGGTTGAGCTCCTTTTGCACATTCATGTTTTTAAAAAATTAAACTTTTTATTTTGAGATCATGATACATACACATGCAGTTATAAGAAATAATACAGAGAGCTCATGTACACCAATGGCAGCATCTTGCAAACTACAGTACAATACCACAACGAGGATACTGACATCGCTGTAGTGCATCAATTTGGTTCAGAGTTCTCCAGTTTTACCCATACTTATCTGTGTGTGTGTGTGTGTGTGTGTGTGTATTTACATCTACGAGATTTTATCACATGTGTAGGTTCACACATACACTACCATAGTCAAGAGATCATGTTGTTATTTTCTGTCTATTATATCATGAGGATTTCCTCACATTCTTAAAAAATGGGCAAGGTAAATAGTGAGTAAAATATTTTAAGAGGCACAGTGAGGCAAATCATCCACAGTCCTATTCACATGACCCTGGAATGTGTTTCGCATTAGTGTCTGTTGCCCACTTCCATCGAAAGAAGGGCTGCATTTTATGAAGGCCCAGCTCAGGAGAGATTAGTATCACTTGCCAAGCTTTTTCACTTAGGCTCCTAAACTGTAGGTTTCCTCTTCCTCCTTCAGACCTCCCCACAGAAGTAGATTCAGAACCCATAAAACTCCAGGCTACTCAGAACTGTCCTGGTCTCTCTTGAGCTTGTTTTATCTCAGGTCCATCGGGCAGTAAATTGAGTATTAGCCTCCTTCTGAGGGGCTCAAGGTAAATGAGAGGTTCAACAGCATTAACAAAGGGCTCAATTAATGCAGGTCCTCCTGAGATATTCATAGCCAATCTCAGAGTGTCTCCACTGTTCCAGGCTCTGTTCTCTTTGCTTTTTCTTGCAGTATGAATCTTGCTGCTCTCCAACTATGGACTCTGAGGATAAAACTATCCTCCTAGATAACAGCTGAGAAAATTAGTTTGGGGAAGGCACGAAGGTGTTTAGCGGTTCATAGTTCAAGAAGAAGTGGGGAGAGAGGAAGACCACCCACCTTTGCTCTCCAAAGGAGGCTCCTCTAAGTCCTCAAATGGGTGCTGGGACAGGAAGGCCTGAGCTGACTCCAGCACAGAGTAGATATAGGTACCCCGAGACTTGACATCTTCCATAAAGGCCTGTGAAGTTTAGCAACATGGTCAAGAGGGAAGGAAAGTCTTTCAGTCACTTTAAATTCTATCCTGCAACTGACAACCTTTCTTCTCCTCAGAGTAACTTGATCCTTTGGCATTATCATGTATCTTTGGGCTACCCAGACAAAAAGAGGTGCAAGTCTCCCTACAGGCACTGGAACATCTATGTAGTATCAAATGGGTCTGTCTATGCCACAGGGTAGAGAGAAATGTGGAGATTTGGGGCTGGGTACCTTGGTTCTCCACAAGAACACACAAGGTAATATATATATATATATATATATATATATATATATATATATATATATATATGAATATATATATATGATGTATTACAGAATTGTACACGTGAAACCTATGTAATTTTACTAACTATTGTCACCCCAATAAATTTTAATTTAAGAAAAAGACTCATAAAGTCCCCTGTAAGGGGCTTAGAGAAATCAAAATGAGAATGGGCAGGATTTATATTAAACTTTTAATTAAATTTTTGTTGAAATATACATAGAGAAAAGTACACAGATCAAAAGTGTACAGCTCAGTGAATTTCCATAAAGTGATTCCATCTCTGCAACCAGTACTAAGATCAAGAAACAGAACTCCACCAGCATCCCAGAAAGCCCCTCATGGCGCCTCCCCAGGTACCCACTATCTTGACTTGTAATACCACTGATTAGTTTTTCCATTTTTGAACTTTGTATAAATGGAATCGTACAGTATACACTCTTTTTGTATCTGTTTTTCACTCAACATACTATCTTTAAGAGTCATCCATGCTGTGGCACACAATTATAGTTTATTTTCTTGCTGTATTGTATTCCATTCTGTATGAATTTTTATTGAGATATAATTTATATATAACACTGTATAAGTTTAAGATATACAACATATTCATTTGATACATTTATATTGCAATATGATTGTCATTATAGCGTTAGCTAGCATTTCTGTCATGTCACATAATTATCATTTCTTTTGACACATTCTGTATTTATATTTAAGAAACATGTTTTTATTTTCTGTTTATAGAGGTAATATATGGCACAGAAATCTTAGAAATTTCAGAAAAGTATGAAGAAAATTAAAAAGAACTCCAATTTCATCACCTAGAGTTAACCATTGTGAATATTTTGATATAGCTCCTTCTTAGGTTTTATGTGTATACAAACATCTGTACAGATTTTTTTACAATCGAAATCCACCTGTATTTGGTTTTGTGTCCTGTATTTCTTAAGTTAATATTATATTATGTTGATTTTCCCATGTCCCCATTAAAAATCAGGGCAGGACTTTAAGGGATGCCAATGTTTGACAGAGGAATAGAGAGGCTTGCCTTTCTCTGTGGAGTGCTATCCACAGATCAGTAGGACAGCCTATGGCTTCCTGTTAACTTTAAGTGTCTAAGCAGAGACTGGGTGTCCGTCTGTGAATGTATGGCAGAAGAGATGCTTTCCTGAATGAGAGACTCCACACCACAGCCTCCATAATTCTAACCTACCGCATGTGTCTCCTTCTCCTGTTGCACCAGGGCCACATCCCCTTGTAGGGGCAGCTGAGCGGACAGTTCCTCATCCTTTTGGCTGAGCCAGTCAATAATCTCTTGGAGAGGGAGCTGAAGCTTTCCACTGTGGTCTGAGAAGGCCTCTAGGCGAGCGCTGCACACAATGGGTAAGACCAGTGATTTTCAATCTTTTTTTTAAGTGGTAAACATTTTTTTCCAAACAAGTACTTATGTGGAACATTAATATACAAAACAGATTAAAGAGGAGCTGCTCTGGTTGAAATGGGAGAAGGTCCAGAGCCTTCCCTCTTACCCGCCCACAGAGGCACCTCCCCATGGAGCTCAGCGCTAAAACCAAGGAGTAGGACCATGGGTAGGGAGGGATCCCAAACTTAAGTAGTTTAACATGTCACTGGGTGGACGTCAGTTAATGCAGTCGCATGCCCAGCATCAGTCTGGGAAGGGCAGGAAAGTAAGTAAGGGCGTTAGCAGTGACAGCTGTCTGCTTGCCCTCTTGCCCAGGAGGAACTCAGGTCATGCCAAACTGCTCATCTACAGAGGCTTCTCAGAGCCTGCGCTCTGAGCAGGAGAGAACGCAGTAAGTGGGAAGAGCAAGTCAGGGGGTTGAGCGTGGGCACTCACATGCACAAGGATGCATACAAAGTGGCCCAAGGGTCCCAAAGGATGATAGCAACAAAGGCTAGAGGTTTAACACATGGAAAAATGTGTACTGGATAATCATCTCTGTCTGCCTTCCCTCACAAATGAACCATGAGCTGAGGTCCAAGCAGTAGGAAGCTGGAGGCCAGCTTAAGCTACATGCAGCCATTGAGCCCATTCCCCTTAGCTGACAATAATAGTTATTCATTGCCCCCCTACTACCTGGGCCAAGCCCTTTACCTAAATTTTTGCTTCTACTAATTCTCAGAACAACCTATAAGGTAGGCACTACTATTGTCTAGAGAGGTTACGTAATTTGCCCAAGGTCACATGATAGACTGTTAAGGCATTGATAGAGCTAGGATTTGAAATCAGGTTTGTCTGACTCCAGAGCCTGCATTCTTTCAACTTCTCCATACTGCCTCATCCCCATCAGAGCACACCAGAAGCCAGGGACTTGGGTTTTGATGACAGGAAGCAGAGAGGAAAAGTGTGAGGGGGACGGAGGGGTTACACAGAGGGGTAGGGAGAAGAACAACTGTTACAGAAATTGCCTTCTGGCTCTTACTGATTTGCCCTTAGTCTGGGGAGGAATGGGTGGACTAATAATCAATGGATGTGAATAGAGGGATGAAAGGATGGGGGAGACAGCAGATGAGATCTACCAAGATGGAGGACAGTTATGCGAAGAAGAGGAGGAGAGTAACCATATCCTTCATTTATACATCAGTGCTTGTAAGTTCAGAAAGCATTTTCATATCTTATTTGAATCCTCACAGCAATGCTGTGAGATAGCTAGGACAGGTATTATTCCTCCACTCATTTTTTTTCTCAAAAAAATCCAAATGGCAGCTAATATTCAAATAACTCAACCACTTATCCAAGGTGACACAGCTACTTAAAACTGAGGCTCAAATCCAAGTCTCCTGACTTTTGACCCAGGGTTTTTCCCCCAGTGCCAGAGAAGGAAAGGAAGAAGGGGATGGTGCGGCTGCTGAGAGGGTGACACACAGGCTGAGAAGAGAATGACAAGTGACAAGCTGCAGCAGCAAAAGGAGCCCACCGTCAGAGCCAGGCCCCTAGGACACCTGTCGGGGCCAGGCCTTACCGGAGGTTGTGAGACTTCTTCTTGATTTCATTCCAACACAAATTCATGGCTGGTGGTTCTAGATGTCCAGCAGCACCAACAGACCCGTTGAACAGCTTTGGTCTTAGGCAGGAAAGCCCAGCGCCATCCTGAGGAGGTGCAGGGGAGGTGGCAGCAGCTCTAACCTAGACAGAAACACAGACATCCTGCGACCCCTGGAGCATGCCACATCACGGTCTGCACCAAGCCAAGGGTGGGACAGGTGTGAACAAGAGGAGCGAAGGGCATGTCCCGGGGTGTGTTTGGAAGTGTGATAAAGGAACGCCTGGTGGCTCTGTTCATTGCAAGGTCCCCTTTTGGTATAGGTCGGTCACGTGTAACTACTGACTGCTATCATTATTACTCTTATTGTAAATTCGCCAGGACTATTGCCCACATGGAATCCTGCAAGTCCTTGTGTTAGGTAATAGCTGCTCAGAATTGCCCAAACACAGCATTCAAGGAGAGCTGTAGGCTCCTGTTTCAGGGTCCTACAGTTCACCCAACCTTCTGCAAAAGAAAGCTGAGGGGCTGCCCCATAAAGATTCAGAGAGAGAGAGAGAGAGAGAGAGAGAGAGAGACCGAGACCAGCCAGAGAGAGCTATCAGTAGTAGATGTCCTACTTCCCCAATAAATCTAGGCCTTGATGTCCCCTCTCTCTCTGCCCCACCCACATTTCCCAACACAGTCAGAAAGCTTGGAAATCGTCCTAAAGAGTGCTGTGTATCTTCCATGGGTTGAGGAAGGGCTAAAGCAGCATTTTGGATCCTGATCTCCAAAGGACTCTGACCAGAGTCAGCAGCTAAAAGGACAAGCCATGGAGCCTGCCAAAGTCTCGCCTTGGGCCCTGGAGTTCAGAGCCCATTCTTGCTCGTCCTAGGGAGTAATGCAGGGCTTGGGGTAATGGGGTTGTGCCAAATAACCCTTAAGAAGTTAGCTCCTTTAGCAATGCCAGGACCACCTCGGGGAGGGGACAGTCGGGGGTAGAAGGAGGGGGAGTGCGGAAGAGGAAATCTCAGCTGAGCGGCTCCACCCCAGCCTGGGGAAAGCCACTGGCCCACCTGCCTGTCCACCTGTTTGCCTTCTGTGGGAAGAACATGGTCCTGCTGGTGGTGGAGACTCTCCAGTCTCCCTTTCCCCCCAAGACTTCCTCCTCACACAAGACTTCCTCCCCCCACAAGACACTCCAGGCAACCTAGGAAACCAATCATCCCATTAAAACCACCACTTGCAGTCACATACAGAAAGGAAGTTGGGGAGCAGCCAGGCTCGGGGCAGAGCTCTTAACTCAGTCACCCTGCGCCCCCATGAGCTGACCCTACCTGTGCTGCCTGGGTACTCCATTGCAGGATTACATAGCTCCATGATTATCCCTCAGCAGGAATCTGGATCCAGTGCCTGGTGAGCTGCAGGCAGAGTCCTGACAGGCTCTGAGTAGGCTCCCTCAGGGAAGGCAGGCAGAGCTGAGCCAGGTCAGGAGGCGGGAGCTGTCACCCTGTTTGTTTACTGACCCCCCAGGAATCCGGAGGGGGCGGCTATGTCAGGGTTCAAGCTGGTGAATCAGAGCTTTGTTCCTGGGGAATTCCGGCTCACTCCCAACTGGGCCCGCCACACCGGGGCCAGGAGGGCCCTCCCAGGCTGGCAAGGTTGGCAGGAGTGGGACTGGACATTCCATGGTGCTGAGGAGGAGCATGCGGAGGGTAGCTTCTGTTGATGTGTTTTCCCTTGCTATGGAAGACACAAAGGACTCACTCTGCCTGAGGCTCACCCCTCCCCTGAAGTGGAGGAATGGATCAGACCACTTTGGTGACAAACCTCTGGTAAGCAATTTTTCCAAGGCCTGGCAGGAGGATGGGCTTGGAAATAAGCCTTGTCCTTGACTAATAAGTGTCCTCAGTGGCAGTGAGGAATGTGTGTGGCATACCTGGGGACAGAGCCATGGGATAGCAGGATTTACCTGAGCCCACTATCAAAATGCAGGGGTGCTCTGTCCTGCCTTTGGGAGGCAGAGAGGGGTGGAGGGAGGAGTCATATCCTCCCAGACCTCTCACCACTATCTAAGGCCAGGGCCAAATAGATGGTCTATGGGCATCCCTGGACCTCTGCAGGGACGAAGAGGACAAAACAGAACCCAGCAGCTCCATGCAGGGATCCAGGGCCAGGGAGTCTCCTGTGCCCTGCCTGTGCTGCCCTTGGCCACTTGGCTTGCGGGGCACGGCCCCTTCTGGAAATGGCCACTCTCCTCCAGCAGACTTGCCTGGGGAAAGGTTAACATTCCCAAGCTGGGCCCCCACCCCTCAGCACTGAGGGAAACACTTCGTTTTTACCAAAAAGGGTTCTGTTCCTATCCTCATATAGCTCCCACAGAGTCTTCTGGGCTTTCCACAGTTCCACATTGTTTCCATGCTGAGGCCCACCTACAGGAATAGTTAGAGCAGCTGCCTGACCCTTTCTGGGGTGGAGCCGTCCGGGATGGATGGGGGATGGCAGGAGACAGCAGGCCAAGAGCAGGGAGTGGCTCGAGCTCTGGGTTGCAGCTTTGCTTATACTGGGATAATTGGGCTCAAGCCAGTCTCCCAGAGTCCCCTGGACTGGGAATGCCCCCGAGTCAGGAATGGCCCCCTTGTGACTCAGCCACAACCAACGTGTCCTGGTTTTGAGGGAAGCACCCACGATGAGCTGGCTCCACCCATATTAGCCTTTCATTCCTTGCAGACTTCTTAGTTTCCTAACCCCCCACTTGGCTCCCATACTATGTTCCTTCATCCTGTTTCCCCCACCCCCTGACCCCCCTTACACTCACAAGTCCCCCAGGCAGAGCCAGGAACACAATAGGCAAATAATGAACAGTAATTGTTTTCTACTTCTGGCACTCTATGTCTGGCCAAGACGCTTGCTTCTCACCCCCTACAGAGCTCCCTACAGAACTCTCTCCTCATCTCTTTAAGACAAAGTCCCGGCCATAGGGAAGGAAGAGAAGTAAGCAGAGGAGTGGCAGAGGAGTAGGGTTGGTCTCACTATTCTCAATCACAAAATGAAGCCCTCAGTTCCCCGTGCCTAGGCTGTGAAGCTCGGAGGGGGCAGAAAATGAGAAGGACAAGCCTTTTGGAAGGGCCTGGGCTTCTCAATCCCTCGACCGTGAAAGCACCACTCAGGGGGAAGGGGTAGATGTACTGAGAGACTCTTAAGTTGACACTGGCTTTGAGACTATGTGAGAGGCAGCACTTGCTCTCTGGCTAGATATGGAAAAACAGCTCAGGAGGACCTGGGTCTTATGCTTCTCTGGACTTTGACTCTCCCTCATTATTCTCCCCAAAATGGGCTCCCCAGCACTCACATTCTCCATCCCTACCGCTCTTCTCCCTTCCTCCCTCCTCCCTGTATGTTCAGCTGCTGTCTGCAACCTCAGCAGTGACTCGGCACTACAGCCCACCTGTGATACACTAGGAGACAGTACTTTCTCACACCCTCATGGCCTCTGGATCCCAAAGCACTGTAGGGCAAGCCAAAATATGCTTATGCTTCTCCCTTGTCCACTCAACTTTCCCGTGGACCTCCCTATTATCAGGAAAAGGGGCTGCCCTCTCAGAAATACTGCCTCTCACACATCCTCTGCCCACCTACCAACATATACAGGCAGGCATACACAGCACCACCATTCCACTCCTAGAGGAAGAGAGAGAGAGGAGAGGCAGGTATAATGCTCAGGGGATTCTTAGAGGGGCTACTCCAGGAGCTTCAAGTAAGACTAGGGACTTAAGAAGAGCAAATATTCTTAAGAAGAGACAATATTCTGCAGGTGCAGAATATGAGATATGCCACAGAGAAGCCAATGCAAAGGACGGTCTTGCCTTGTCCTAGGCCGTGCCCTGAAGGATCATGTTCTTCTGGGAACCCCCTTGGGAGGTTAACATGGAACCACCTCCCCTCAGCCATGGTGGGCCCTTTGGCTTGCTCAGACCAACGCACTTTCTTGCACCATGACCCCTATAAAAGGCCTCATGTGTGAGAAAGGACAGGCCAGAAGGAGGTCCCATGCTATCCAAGGGGTTTCATGTATATGGAGAGTGTCCCTGAGCCTTAGGAGGCATGAACACCCACAAGAACACACCCAGATCCCGTGTTCACCTTTTCTCCACAGATATTTCTCTTGCTCTTGGCCTCTTACCTGAAGCTGGGGGCAGGCACTGCAGAGGCTGCTGCTGTGATGGAACGGGTCAGCTGCCCGCCACTCATGACATCGTGGGAAGGTGTAAGGGCATGCCTGCATGACCACAGGTTGCATTAGAACCAAGGCTCATAGGGGATGAGGATGGGCAGTGCATCAACCATTGAGCATAAGCGCCTAGAAGAGTAATAAGGAGAGATTTAGAGTAATAACCTAGACAAGGTCTACGAATCCAGCACTTACCCAGAGGTGCCTTGGTCAGTTATGCAAATAAGTTTTCAAAGTTTACTGACATACTCAACGGTTTTCCCAGGCCACCATATAATATAAAAGATTTTATTTAATTATTGATCAAGGAAGTATTTATTGTTTGTCTATTTTGCTTTGTGCTAGAGACACAAAGATGATTTGCTGAGATCTCACAGCCTAGGGACGGGAGTGGGGGAGATGAGGGGCAGTCATGTAAGCTGATAATTATAATAAGCTGCTTACATGGCAAATGCTATAATCAAGGTTTGACCAGAGGGCTAGGGCAGCACAGAGTGGGGAACAACTAACTCTATCTGAGAATGTGCAAAGATTTCAGAGAGAATGCATTTCAGATCAGTATTGTAGGATGAGTAGATGTTTGCCTTTGCAGAGAAAGGGAGAAGGGCATTCCTAGCAGAGGGACCCACCGGTGCAAAGGTGGATGTCACAGAAAGGCTTAGAGTGTTCTGAGAACAGTAAGTTCAGTATGGCTAGAGTTTAGGGAGCACAGAGATGAAAAAAGCATAGTGCCTACCTCCAAAGAGTTCACAAACAGAAAGAACAGACATGGGAAAAATCAGGCCATAAAGTGTTACTTACATTAATAATAGAAATATTGATGGGATGGAGTCAAAAGATGGATGAGGTGAGTTCTTTCTGGTCATGTCAGGAAAAGTCTCCCTAGGAAAAATCTACTTGAGGTGAGTCATGAAAGAGAAATTGGATTGTCATCAGAGAAGATAAAACAAAAAAGGACATTCCAAACCATATGAAAATAAAATGTATGATGTGACCAGATTATAAGGTATGTACCTTGTGGGGAGAAGCAGCCTAGGTTGGAAAATGAGGCTGTGGCCAGATTGGGTCATGCCTTGAAGGATGAGCAGAGGATTCTAGGCTTTGCCTTGTAGACAACAGGGAGGCACTGAAGACTTTAAGCCAGGAATTGACATGACCAGATTTGCATTTTGGAAAGAGCCCTCTGGCTGCCTTGTGAAGTGATTTTCCTAGGGGAAGAACCCATTGAGAAACTGCTGTAATAGGCAGGTAGTAGTTGTGAGGACCGAGTGGAAAGCATGGCTTTGAGATATACTGAAGAGGTAAAATACATTGGGCTCAGTGATCAATGGATGCGAAGTGAAGGGTGATGAAGGTGAAGGAGTCAAAGGTTCCTAATTTGGTAGCTGGATGGATAATGTCACCAAAGCAAGAGAGGGAAGGCAGGAGGAGCACATTTGGTATGGTAGGGGGTGAGGGCAGTGTTCCATAATAAGCTATGATTGAGACACAGTCAAATTTAGATGTCAGGAGCTAAGTTCAGCAAAGGAAGATATAAGTGAAAAAGTTAGCTGCTCAAACCAACTGACAGCTTAGTGAATGTACACAAGTGTGATGAGAATGGGCAGCAAAGACAATGCCTGCAAATGTTAAAAGTGACATCTTTTAGTGCTGGGCAAAGACATGCAGACCCTGATCCAAAGGGCAGGAAGTGAGCATCTTTGATTCCTGATGCTGATGATTAACTCACCACCATTTTTAGTCTCTATTTCCGTGGTTCCTAACACTTTGGGTATAAGGGCCACTTCTTAAGATTAAAAAAATATATATCTCACTTCACCCACTCATACCTACAATAGCAGATGTACTTTTAGTACTTACAGAGTGAGAATAACACTTATCCATTTAAAGATCTGTAGACTCTTTGCATGAAATACCCTTCCCTCCTCTTTAGGAGTTCATGGTCTAAAAATTGGGAACTATTACACATCACAAAGGTGCAAGAGTTTATAGACACTTTATTGTAGTCAAAGTCCCTAGAGATTACACAGCTACATAGCTCCTCATCCCCAAAGAGATTCCCCAAAGAATGGTTGAAAAGGTGGTTCCCCTCTGATCTGACACCAACATAAAAAAATTAGTACCTCAGATGAAAACGAAGTATTGCTATGGATGTTTTATAAGCATGAAGACTGCAAAAGACTTGCTTTCAGACATCTTCTTATATAAACATTTTTATTTTTGCTGATTATACAAGTAATGCATGTTCTTTATAGAAAAACTGGAAAATACAAAAAATCATAAGGATGAAACTAAAACAAACCTATAATATTACCACCAAGAGATAACTATTACTAACCGGTGTGAATCCTTACACATTTTTTCTGTGTAAAAAAAATATATATATACACTTTTAAAGTAAAATTGTCATCATATGATATATGTCATTTTGTATTGTGTGTTTAATTTGCCATTTATATCACAGTCACTTTAGAATGTCACAAACTATTCTTCTAAAGCATGAATTCTAATGGCAGAAAAGGTAATAGAGCACTATGGTCGAGGCCATGGGCTTTGGCATCAGACATACCTAAGTCAAATCCATACTATTCAACCTATTATTAGCAGCACGGCCTGGGACAAGTTAACCTCTCTGAACTTCAGTGTCCTCATCTGCAAAAGGGGATGACAACAATACTGCCCTCACAGAACTGTTCTAATGATTAAAATTGATCATGTATTCAAATAACTTAGCATAGTATCTGAAAACAGTACACTGCTTAATAAATGTTAGCTGTAATCACTGTTGAATACTATTCCATCAAATGGATATACCATAATTTATTCTAACAATTAGATATAAGTCACACTGCAATGAACAGCCTTGTGCACATTTGTATTTCTTTCCTTAGGATAATTTCCTAGAAGGGAGAATTCCTGGATCAAAGTGTATGAACCAACTTCAGGCTTGTGATGCATACTTCTAAATTGCCCTAGGAAAAAAGTCAGATCCCTTTATACTACCAGCAGCAAGGTATGAGAGTGCCAGTTTCCCAGCATACTTGCCAACAGTGAAATAAGTCAGACTGAGAAAGACAAATACCATATGATCTCACTTATATGTGGAATTTTAAGAACAAAATAAACCAATCAACAAAACAGAAATAGATTCATAGATACAGAGAACAAACTAGATGAGACGGGTGTTGGGAGGCTGGGTGAGAAAGGTGAAGGGACGAAGAAGTACAAATTGGTAATTACAAAATAGTCATGGGGATGTAAAGTACAGTATGGGGAATATAGTCAATAATATGGCAATAACTATGTATAGTGCCAGGTGGGTACTAGACTTATCGGGGGGAATCACTTCATACATTATGTAAATGTCTAACCACTGCATTGTATACCTGAAACTAATATAAAATAATATTGAATGTCAACTATAATTTTAAAAAGTCACGGGGATATATAGTACAGCATACGGAATATAGTCAATAATACTCTAATAACTAGGTACAGTATCAGATGGGTAATAGATTTATTGGGGTGATCACTTTGTGAGGTATATAAATGTCTAATCACTATGTTGTTTTCTATACCTGAAACTAATAAATAAAATAAAATCTTTGCCAAATTTGTAAGTGACAATGGCATCTTGAGGATTCCTTTGTATTTCCTTAATTATTAGAGATGCTCAACTTTCCCCCTACACTTTTAGTGGCCAGGTGTATTTCTTCTTTCACGAACTATCTTTTTTTCTCCTGAGCTTCATCTCTCTACAGATTAACTTCTTGACCTGATGTTAGGTTGATGTTTCACAAGAAAAAATAAAACAAATGCAGGAGTCAGAGAACTTGGATCTTTGAATCCCAATGTAGGCAGAAAAGAAATAAACTCCTTTTGGTCCAAGCGTTGACTGTCCTCTGCTATTTTCAGACTTTGCCACTGACTGTCACCTCAAGTCATTTCTCCTCTCTAAACCTGGGTTTGCTAATCTGTAAGATGTTAATGTTGAAGAGTTGCCTCACATGAAAACCTTAGCATTCCCTGTATTTGCACAACATGCTTTTGTATCTTGCTGTACTGTCTTTCTTGATCCTGAGTGCAACCTGGTAAGGTTGGCCCAGCCAGAATTAGGATCCCATCTGACAGATGAAGATGCTGAGTGAACCTGGGCCTTCTGACTCCTGGCCAGTGCTCTTTGTTCTACACAAAGAATCTTCTTTCTGCCTCTCTATCTCCATCCTGTCCCAAATTATCATCTGTACATGCTGATTCTCTTTCTATTCCTCCTTTTAATTTGCAGAGGCTGTGAGGAATAGGAGATGAATCCCACTTGGTCCCCAACTGGTCAAGTGTAAGAAATAAGACATATAAAGAAGAAAAAGTATAGATTGAGGGAGAAAATAATTTACATGTTTAAGTGGGACACAGAAATCGTGCTATGAGATGTCACAGCAGAGGAAGTCTTTGCCTTCAGTTGGAGGGATTTAGGATATATTTATGGAAGAGATGCTTTTGAGCTAAGGTGAAAGAGAACATTTGGACACATGGAGTAGTGTGGAGGATGCTTTTGGGGTGGAACTCTTCTATGCTCTACACTAGGGGTTCTGATAGATATCAAGCTGTGGCTGTTTGCCACTAGGAATACTCTTTTCCTGGTTCTCAAAGCCACACTCAGGCCCTCCCAGGAGGATTGGGGTCGGGGAGAGACATTGTTTCTCTTGGGCAGAGATAAAAGTTTTAAAAACACATGAGAAAAGCCAAGATTTCAGCATGAAAGCAAGATTGTTGGCTCATGGAGTACAAGGTCCATATTCGATATTTGTTTCTATTCTACATATTTTTAACACAGTGCCAGGCATAGTGATTTATTGACTTGAGTTCCAATTAGGTAAGTGTATAGGACTTCAACTTTGTAGGTACAAATCCCAGGAGTATGAAGAGAAAGACTTTGGCTACACATATTTCCTTGCATTTCTGTGAAATGATGTAGGCAGAATGTTAGCAAGGCTTCATATGGAAAACAACAACAACAACAACAACAACAACAACAAAAACCTGCACACAACCTAAATGTCCATTACTAGAGGACTAGTTGAATAAATAATTGTGTATTCATACAATGGAATTCTATGCAGCTATTAAAAACAGAATTAAGAATTCTTTATGTGCCAATATGGAATGATCTCTTAAGGTATACTTTCAAGTAAAAAGAAAACAAGAAAAAAACAAGGTGGTCATTTTACATTTGTGTAAAAAAAAGGAAAATATGTGCTTATATATAGAATAAAATACCTTTGCAAGTATTACACAGGAACCTGTTAACATTGATTGCTTTTGGAGAAGGAAACCAAGTGGCTACTAGACAGGGGTGGGAGAATTCTCTCAATTCTTTTGGGATTTTTCCCTATTTTCCTTCTTTTTAAAACTGAGAAATATAATATGATTACAAAGAAGTGCTAAAACATACATGTAAAATATATTGATTTATAAAGCAAATCCCCATATAATCACTGCTCGAGTTGAGAAATAGAATAATTACCCACATCTACAAAAGCCCCATGTTGCCAATCGGAGATGTAGTTTTTATGGAATATCCTTTTATACCTTTTGAATATTGAACCATGTGAATATATTAGCTATTTAACAGCTACTTCCTCCCTCCCTCCCCACTGCTCACCAAAGTGCCACGGTCGTCTTCAACTGTTTTATGTGGATGGTGTAGCAGCTTTTCCATAGCCAAACACATAGTAGCAGTTAGACTTACTATATTCCATGTTTTACATATATTAAGTAATCAGACTACATACATCCAGTCATTGAACGCTATGAGGCAGTTACTATTGTTGTCTTCATTGTCCAGATAAGAACACGGCAGCACAGAGGCAGTAAGTAACTTGTTCAAAGTGATACTGTGACTAGGAGGCGAGGAGCTGGGCAAGTGTGTTCCAGAATACAAGTTCTTCACTGTTACACTATTCTGCTTCTGCAAATTCGAGAATCCAGGCTCTGAGGCACTGTAGTCATTGACCCCTAACAATTAAAGTTTTTTTTTTTTTTTTTTTTTTTTTTTTTTTTTTTTTTTTAAGGAGGGCACAGGTCACAGTGGCCCATGCGGGGATCGGTACGGCAACCTCGGTGTTATTAGCACCATGCTCTAACTAACTGAGCTAACTGGCCACACCTAAAGATTCTTGTCTATGGGCCACCACGTGGGAGCCAAGGGCTGACTCAGTCATGCCACTACCCAGGCAAAGACACAAGCAGTTGAGAATGGACATGATGCAGTAAGTCTGGGGTCTGCGGTATCCCCCAGCTGACAAACCCTACAGAACATTTAAATGACCTTCCTAGAAAAATAACTAAATAAATGACCTTCCTAGGACATCTGAGAAGTTAAACTCTGGTCAACTCTCCTAGTCTGAGCTGAGAGCTTCCCCAGTGCCTTAGAGCTCAGTAAATACTTTTTGAATGAATGAAGAAGCTCTTTCCACCTATAAACTGGAGAAGTACAGGAACCTATCCTACAGAAATACTTGCAGAAGTGCATGGGGATGTATGCTGCAGTATTGGTTGCAACAGCAAAACTCTGCAATCAGCTCAAATGTCCATGCACAGGGGACTAGTGGACTCTGTTAGAGAGGTGGCACGGCTTGACAGTGAAAGGCGCTGGCTTTGAGCCAGGACGCTCGGGTTTGCATCCCGGCTCCACCACTTATCAACACAGGTTTGGACAAGCTCCCTGATCTTACTGTGCTTCAGTCCCCGCATCTGTAAAACAGAGATAACAAAAAGACCTACCTCATAGCCTTGTTGCAAGGAGTTAATCCATAGTTTTTGACATGTACTAGGTACTCAAATCATATCTATTATTGTAGCCATTCACACAATGGACTATTATGTAGCTGTTAAAAACAAAGACGTAGATCTGCATGCACTGATTTGAACAGATACATATTTTAGGTAAAAGTAAACAAGTGTCAGAATAATACGTCTGGTAGAACTCCAATTTTGTAAAACCTTTTGAAAAAAATCTATGTGTGTGTATGCACAGAAAGAAAGCCTGCAAGGACACATAAAACTGTTTAGCAACATTACTTCTAGAGAGTTTTATGAGGGGGATTCTCCTTTTGACTTTATATACTGCGTGTGTGTGTGTGTGTGTGTGTGTGTGTGTGTGTGTGTGTTTACAACAAGCATTTATTATTCTTGGAAGAAGTAAAGAAATAGGGAAGACTTATAAATCATGAGAGGCTCAGGAAAAAACAGGGCAGTGAGAAGAAGAACCCCTTCCTGTGGACTATAGATTCCTCTCTCCAATCCAAGGTAACACTACACGACGGCCCTCTCTCACAGCACTGCCTTTCCACCTGACAGCATGGCACTAAGAGACGAGACACACATTTCATTGGTACCGAACCTTGTTATGTGTTCCTAAAATAATTCCTGCAATGGAGTCAAAAACCAAGGTTCTGCTTCAGATGCTCTCACTTAATGAATAAAACATGGAAACTCAGATTGTCAGGCTGGAAGGGATCTTAGAGATTATCTAGGCAAAACCCCTCATTTACAAATGGAAACAATGAAATGTGTTCCTGAGAAGTTATTAGCTGTCCAGCAATTTTGAAAAATAAAAGTTATTTTCCAGTGACAAAAATCAGACATACCCCATGGGGAGAATTTCATTCCAAGAGCCAATTAATGCACTACATCTGAAACCTTTATACACTGCGGGTGGGAGTATAAATTAGTAAACCATCTGGGAGAGCGATTTGACAATATCTCCCAAAGGTGAAGATTCTCAGACCCTGTGTTGGGACAATTCCCTCCTAGATATATGCCCGATAGCAACAGTCACATAAGAATATCTACACAAGAATGATCATAGTAGCCCCGTGAGCCAAAAACTGGAAACAGCCTAAAATGCCAATAAACAGCATAATGGATAAATAAATCATGGTATATTCAACAAATGGAATGCTATATAAACAATGGTGAAAAAAAATGAATGAACTAGAGTCACATGTCACAATATGGATGAATTTCACAAATATAGCACTGAATAGGAAAAAAAAACAAATTGGAGAAAAATTCATACCATTGATATAAATGTTTAAGACATATACAGCAGTGGTAGAGGCTATTTTAAGACACAGACATATATAGTAAAAGTATAAATAAATGCATGAGAATAATGAACACCGTATCCAGGAGAGGGGTTACTTTGGAGGGAGGGAGGGAAGGAGAGAGCTTTAATCACAGAAGGAGAGACAGAGGGTTTCAACTCTACTGGTAATATTTTTTCTTAGTCTGGGTGGTGGGTAATATAATTTTCATTACATTATCTTTATATGTCTTTGAATATATAAAAATTTGTATAACACATTGTTTAAAATAATGCAACAAATCCCATCGTGAAAGGAAAATATAGTTTTCAGATATAACAAAATACTAAGAGAAATGTGTAAGACATGCTGCACTCAAAATGACAGGATTATTCCTTAAACCTGCTTCATTTTCCTGGGATTAGTTTCACAGGAGGGAACCTGCTAGAGAAGCAGCAGTTGGGCACAGCGGACTGAGAATCAGGAAATGAGGGTTCCACTCTCTGATACTCATCAGCTATGGGAAGGAGAACAATTTGATGAACCTCTCGATCTTTATCACATTTAAAAATGCAGTGTTGGACTAGATTATCTTACAAGTTATTTCCCCCCCGCCCCCATGACAATTTCTTCCAGCTATTTTTGTTTGTTTGTGTTTGAGCAGCATTTCCTAAAACTGTGTCTACAAGATGCTGAAGTGTTTCCCATGTAGAAAAGTGTTCCCTGGTCAAATCAATTTGCGATATACTGGGTTAAACAGAATGCAATAGATTTATTTAAAGCAGTACTTCTCAGAACCTTTAATATGTTTACATACATTGTGACTCTCTAAGAGGATAGTGCAGCTTTAGAGCATTGTCAAAAGATTATTGGACCGTACAATGCACCGCCCCCCATCACCACTCCTTATTTTAAAACAGAATCCACTAACATTATCTCAGAACAGTGCTCTGGAGAACACAGGTTTGGTAAATGCTGTCCTCGAAGGGTTTATCTTGCTTGCTATCTTATTCGTTGCTGTGTGTGTAGAATCTTTTGTTAAGGGAGGAATGTAGTTTCATAGTATGATTTCCACAGTGGGTTCCCTTTGAGTGTCCCTGGCAAGTTTAGAAGGATGATGTGTCTTGGGCTTCATTAGTGAGAGCCCATCCTATCTGGCACCATAGCAGATCTAACATGAGACACTTCTGCATAGCTATGGTTCGAAGTGCTGCATCCCAGATGTGCTCTGCATCTGATGTTTGGGTCTTTGCTAAGTTTGCTACTTCAAGCCCTTCCTTGCTTTGGATGATCCTAGAGTTGAGAGGTGCTGAGAGCTACTTAGCAACAAATACCTGGGTGAACAACTCTCACAGGAAGAGGAGCCCTTTTGATGTGCCTTCATCCCCAACAATTGTTTGCAGGAAGGCTGTAGGGCAGAGGCTGGCCCACTCAGGCAACGAGGGGCTCAGTCTTCTTTCTTTCAGGGATAGGACACGTATCACTTCCTCTCTCAGCACTGCCTTTTCAGGGGGGTTTCCTTAGAAGGCCCTGAAGTTCTCCAGAACAATCTCCCCACCCAGATCCCAGAGGGAAAATCTCCTGTGGTCCCCACAGCGCCTTTCAAAGGGCCATTTACTTGAAGGCCCTTCATCTAGAAACAAGGATTCCTTTGGAAAAGTCAGGGGCTCAGGTGCACTAGACATAGAGCTTTATAAGAGAAAAGTACGTTCTTTTGCAGACAGCATGCACCACACTCTCAATGAAAGCAGACAGCTGTGACTGCTGCTGACCCTCCCTCTCTACTTCACTTCACCTCAGCCCAGCCTCAGCCCCCTTCTTGGACCCAACACCAGGTGGCCTGGCTTCACCTGCCTATCAAAGGCAGGATAAGCCTTAACTCCCCACACAGTCTCAGATCCAGATACCAAGCTGGGACGTTGGGTCTGATGCAGGGGAAAGGTAAGGAGAGCAGAAGGAAGGGGTGTTTGACTTCAGGAGAGGTAAGACCGATTTCAGAGCACTCCAAGGTATGCTCTCAGGAGTAGAGGTACCTCCTGATTACAGGGGGTAGAAATGGAACCAAGGGAAGAATAAAAAGAGTGTCATTGAGAACAAACATAAACAAACAAACAAATAATACCCCTCTCCCTTCAAAGAAGCAAACTGTGGACCTTCCTCTTATTCATTAGTTGCTCAAATTGGCTTGAGTTTCTATTCCTGGGCAGCTTTTTTCACCCCTCTATGAATCCAAGTGGTGGCCACTTCATCATGGGTATGTTTTAATGCAAGTTTTCCCCTAAATGCACACGCAGGCGGCAGGCGTGCGCACGCGCATGTGCACGCGCGTGTGCACGCGCGCACACACACACACACACATACACACACTCACATATGTACACACGCACACACACACACAGCACCTCTGGAGCTTCCCCTCCCTCAGTCATTTCCCTTCAGCCAGCAGAAAAAGGGTGAGGCTTAGAAATCATTTCTCTGTGGCCTACCTTCTGAGTCCGTCAGGTCTGAGGAGCAGGCGGCCACTGGGAGCTGGGAGGCTGGGGCTGGACTGCCTCTGTGAATCAGCAAAGAAGTCCCTGAGACAGAGATGCTGACAGCTGCTGTATGCACCCTCTCCCTGTCTCTCCCACCTCCCTGCCCTCCTCCTTCTCCTCCTCCTCCCCTCGGAGCCACTCTGTGTTGCTATGCAATCATATCACCAGGACTAACAGCATCTCTCCAACCTCGGGCAAAGACACCCTTGACTGGGCAAATGCAGAAAGAGCAAGGACAGTTTTGTCAAACTCCCAGAGCCTTGGCGGCTCTCGGAGATTTTAATTCAGTAGAAGCAGAGGAGGAAAGCGGAAGAGGCTGAGAAGCAGAGGGGGAGAGGCGGAGAGGCTTCCACTGAGGAGGAGGAGACAAAAGAAGCACGGAGATCAATACAAGCTGCTGAGCGAGGAGCCTGGGCCCCAACTTCCACAGATCTAGCCCAGAGCCAGAGCCAACTTCAGAGCCAGCAGCTGGCAGGGCCCCTTGGTACCCAGTCCAAAATTCAATTTCTGTATTGGAGGTTGAAACATTCAGCTCTAGAATCTGCACTGGTACGCGAGGTACAGTCTTGGGCCCAGGACAGTCTGTCAGTCACCCCAAGGTTCTGTCCTCACACCCTCTTAGATCTTGTAGAAAAAGCCTCAATAACAAGAGAAACAAAACGGATCTTGAATGATCTGAGAAAATATAGCTCCTACATGTCCCCCTCAACAACTACCCCAGTCACTCTCCCTCCTTCTGTCCACACCAACACTTACTCTTTCCACTATCACCCCTGTTAGTGAGTAGAGGCTTCAAACACCCTGAGAAACCTGGGCGAAGCCCTAAAAGGATGGAGGGGATTACATCCCTTTATAGGGTACCCAGCACACAGTACTTTACCTAATAAATATTTGTGGGATGAGTAAATTGAATGGATGGAGGGATGGATAGCAGTCAGAAAGCCCCCATCCCCATCCTTCCACACAAACATACTCATACCTAAAGCCCTAGAAGCTCCAGGCCAGGACAAAGGATAAGAGAAGCATTCTTCTTTCTGAGAACAGGGTGTGTATATGAGAGAAACAGATTGGTTTGTGGGTGGGTTGATCAACTCCATTCATTTGCCTCTAAAAACTCTATATGCTCCGATGGCACTGGGATTTAGTTAGAAAATATTTCCTGACCCAAAGGAACTGTCTATAAGGACTGAGGGGGGGATTATTATTGTTGCTGTTGTTGTTGTTGTTGTTGTTGTTATTGAAAACCCTCAGCTAGGAAATTATTATTATTATTATTATTATTATTATTATTATTATTATTGAAAAGCCTCAGCTAGGAAATAATAACAATAATAATAATAATTATTATTATTGAAAACCCTCAGCTAGGAAATAACTAGTGTGTGTGTGTGTGTGTGTGTGTGTGTGTGTGTGTGTGTGTGTTTTCTTTTGAGAGGACATTTTAAAACCTTAAGCTGTACGTTTCAGTAAAAGGTTAGTAATAAGGTCTGATCTCTTCAAAACAAGCAAACAAAATGGGAACCAACTGCCCCCTCCCCCAAGCTCGGCTTTCAGAACTGTGTCAGAACAGCTTAAGGCTCCTCCTGTCTGGCCAAAGCGGCAGCAGCCAGGCCCCCATGCAGGCGCAGAAAGGGCCTTTGATTTCTGAAGGGGCTTTGGGAAGCATATCCGGCTTCTCAATCCACATATCCTCAACAGCCCATTTCTTAGCTCCCCAGCCTCGCCTCACCCAGGCCTGGCCCTGAGTCTCAGCCACAGTCTTAACCCTGGCAGCTTGCAGGGTTTGTCAAGACCATCCAGATCCAGGGCCTCAGGGGTCCTTTACAACTGACTTGGAATGACTTGGGGGAGGGGGAGCTGGCTCAAAAAAAGACCAGAAGGAACACTCGGAGGAATTGTTTGGGCTGGCACAGACACAGAATGACTGCAACAGACACACATCAAACACATGGGAACCTGACTCACTGCTCACCCCTGGCACCAGCTCATCAGCATGCCGAACAACACCAGAGTCTAGAAGGAAGAAGGAGAGTGAGCTGGGTAGGCTACTTGCTCCCCACTCTGACTGCAGCTGGACTTGCCCAGATCACAAGGAGCACTTGGAGTAATCCTTTCCTTTTCTCTTTTTACCTCTAGAGAAAGCATTCAGGTTGCAGATACAAAAATACATTATCAGCCTCCATGAAAATAGACCCACCGAGTTTGTTTTGAGGGGTGCAACAAAAGGCTCCCCCAAAATCTCTTTCCCACTGATCCCATCATGGTGGAAAAGGCCTCCCTCCTTATTCCTTTGCTCAAAGGACCAGGGGCTCCTGTGAAAATTAGAATATTACCTATGAGACAAAAAAAACATTAAACCATTTTCAGCTAGCAACACCTAAGATTTAATTATTAGATTATCATAATAATGGCTAACATTGAGCATTTACTACAGGCTAGGCACTGAAGTGCTTTGCACACATTATTGGCTCATTACTTCCTCACAGCAAACTTAAAATTGCTTCTATTATTACCCCCATTTTACAGATGAATTATGTAGTAAGATTAACTGACTTGCCCAAGGTCACACAGCTAATGCATTACGGAGCCAACACTTACCCTAGATCTCTCTGGACAATGTCCACGTGATAACTCACCGTGCATACTGCCTCCATTTACTTATTAGTGGCCTGATCAGATGTCATGCCTAGTAGGTCATTAATTAAGACAAATTTGACTAGAGCGGAAGAATTCCCCGGATAGTTTTTCTGTCCTTTGTGTCTTTTTTTTTTTTTTTTTTAAGATTTTATTGGGAAAGGGGAACAGGACTTTATTGGGAACAGTGTGTACTTCCAGGACTTTTTCCAAGTCAAGTTGTTGTCCTTTCAATCTTAGTTGTGGAGGGCGCAGCTCAGCTCCAGGTCCAGTTGCTGTTGTTAGTTGCAGGGGGCGCAGCCCACCATCCCTTGCGGGAATCGAACCGGCAACCTTTGGGGTTAGGAGCACAGAGCTCCAACAGCTTGAGCCACTGGGCCAGCCCCTGTCCTTTGTGTCTTTTCTCAAGCTATTTCCTCTACTCAAAATATCTCCCTTCCCTTTAGAGGTCAGATACACAAATGACCTTACAGGTCAGATGTCTCTCTCTGAGGAGTCCTAAGTGAGTAGACTCCACAAAATATTGGTTAAGGCTATGAATGGACTGTGAAAGGGAAAAGACAAATCACCTTGAGATGAGTTGGAACTCTCCAGTTTGCTAGGGTCCCCACACGGCTCCTGCGGGCTTTTCAGTGTTTGTCATCTCCTAGGCCACTGATGGTGCACTTGTTAATGCTGTTGATCTTCTGGGGTATTTGGAGGAGGGTTGTTTGGTTTTTGTTTCCTGGAGGGTGTTGGGATGGATAGTTTCTAGTTGTGTTTTGGAAGAGGTCACATCTTTGCTTACTGTCACGACTGGATAGAAAAGTCCACCCTAACATGTAAAGCCCAGGAAGACTCATTTTCACCCAGGGGACATCTGGACAAACCAGGGCAAGCATATAGACTAGCTTTGACTATTTTTCTGAGGAGGGCAAAGAAAGATCAAAGTGATTCAGCCACAAGCTTTGAGTGTGGCTCTACTCTGGTAACCTGTAGGAGGATGTCTGAGACCCACCCTGGTATCACTGAGCAGGACTTTGCTAGGTGGATAAGGGTAGGTAGGGCATTTCAGGTAGAGAAAACAAGTGCAAAGACACAAAGGTCAGAGAACACGGCTTACTAAGGGACTGCAAGTACTAGTTAAGTATGGCTAAGTTAAGGTAGGGTAACAGGTGGGAAATGGGAAAAATGTGGCAAGAGATAAACCTATGGAAGCACATAAGAAGGCGCTAGAATACCATGCAAAGGATCATTTAAGTTTTTTTTTTTTTTCTTTTTAAGGCAAGCAGCCTTTTGGTGGTGATTACTTTGTAGTGCATACAGATGTTGAATTATAATGCTGTACACCTGAAACTAATATAATGGCATATACCAATTTTACCTCAATTTTAAAAAGGCAAGCACCATCGTCAGATTTATATATTAGAAATATTATTCTAACGGCTTTGATCCCAAGGACGATATTGAGTGCCTACTACATGCTAGGTCTGTGCTAGACTCTAGGGGCACAGAGAAGACTCAGAAACTGCTCACAGCTTCATGGGTGAGACAATGAACTAACATATGCAATAGAGTGGTAAGTACAATGAAGGATGGACTGGAAGGGAGACAGACTGGAAGCTTGGACACCTGGTAGGTGACAGTTGTAGTACACATCTGAGGACCTGAAGCAGGGCAGTTGGTAGGAAGGGTGAAACAGTGCCTCCATCCCCCTCCAGTGGGTCTCCCTCATATTTTTCTTTTATTGTTTCTTCCATGCCTTACTATGTGCTGAGTTGCTAAAGGAGGATTAAGCTATGAGCAGCTTTTGTCCTTTGGGGGTGGGACACGTGGTGTAGGTAATTCCCATTGCCATTCCACAATCTTATTCATTGGCTCCCTCATCGCATTTACCCAAATTACTATACTTCAAATTGTTTCTACTCTTCTCAAAGGTCTGGCCCAAGCCTCAGCCAATAACCTCCCTTCTTGCTTTACTGAGAAGGTGGAAGCTACCCCCCGCAAAATCCTTCTCTACCTCAGAGATTTTCCAGTTTTCTTCCGCTTCCGTCATTCCCAAAGTAAATCCCTTTTCCGCTCCCTAAGGTCCATACCTCTACTCATCATGATCTCACACCAGTCTCTTCCGATATCCTCTGGGACCTTCTTCATAGATTTTCTCTTTCTTGCTTTCATGTTGCTTTCATCGTTTCCTTGCCTCTGACACTTCCCTGCTATCTAAAAACATTTGAGGAGCAGGAATTTTGTTGACTCCTGTGAGCTGGGAACGGGGAAGAACATTTTCTCACTAGAGAAAGCTTCCCCCGCCCCCGCGCACACACATATCCCACCACTGGGATTTAGTTAGAACAGCAAACACACACACAACTAGGTCAAGAATGTTTTACCAACAAGGTGGAGAAAGTTTGGAGGGCAGTAACATCATCAGGGCAAAGAATTTCCAGGCTTTAAAGTAAGGCTGGGAAGTGAAATGCAGCACTAAGAAAATGCCGAGGATAAGGATAATACATCTTGGTCAGTTATTTGCAGAGTGCTTTTTTGCCACATTATTTTATTTACTTACCAGAGATTTGCTTCCAATGAATGGGGATTTCATGAAACAAAGCCAAAAGGGTTAAAGTGGAGGGGCAGACAGAGGTGAAATGTCTCAGGAGAAGGTAGGATGTGAGAATGAGTCAGACAGCAGGAGGGAGGGAATTCCACCAAGAGTGTATGACATAGACAAGGAAGCCGGAAATTGGGAGCTATGTTGGAGGAACATGTTGTGAATGTTGGGACGCAATGCTGAAAAGGCTGGATTTTGTCAGTGGAGCTGATTAGGAATACTGTAAAGCCACAACAGACTAAGGGTTGAAGATGCAGTGTTGTCCCAGCCAGTGTTCTGAGCACCCTCTACTGCTTGTGCTGAACATCTCAAAATGCAGAACTCAGTCTTACATACTTGGTTACCTCCCACCCTCTTCTGCTATTCTTCAAGCTTCTGCTAAACCAGACCCAGCAGCTGGGATGTTATGTAACCAAATATTATGTTCTATTTATGTTTTCAAATATATTCTGTTTAGACCAAAGCCATTCAAGCTCCAGTTAAAGTGGTACAGTGGACAGGACACTGAATTAGGAGGCAGAAGACAAAGGTTCTAATCCCAATTTTGCTACTAAATTTCTGTTAACCTTTTTGATTCTTGGGTTGCTGTTGGTTTTTCTCCACCAGAAAGAGGATAACATCTGTCTTGTCAACTTGATTAGCCTGACGCTCATACAGGATAATGGATGTGAATATATACTGAATATACTGAAATTATAAAGTACTGTTCAAATGTAAGAGATGATTGTTTCTTGCTTCAAGGTCCTGGTGGTTTTCCTATCTCCAGAAGACACAAAGACCCAGAGTAGATTGTAACGGTTAAAGAAGTGCTTGCAGCCAGGAATGTAATTAGCTCCGTTTCCAAGACAGATCAGATATTAGAGTGCTTTAAGTAGACTTGCCAACAAGGCAGTCGGACTCTCATTCACCATCCCTCACATTATCTACCTGCCCATCCTCCTGCCGGCCCAGAATGCTAGACACATACACACGTACTAACAGTCTTTACATGTGAGATTCCAGGATAGGATATACAACACGCTAAGAACCACTGGTTTTCTAGGCTAGAGAACTGCAAATGATTTGTACTTTCATCATGTTTAGGTTGCTGGGACAAGGTGGGCATTTCTTACTTGTAACTTGCATTGAGAGAAGAGGGGAACTAATAGTTCTTGAGCTCATACTCTGTGTCAAACACCGTGTAAGACACTTGACATCCGTTACCTCCTGTAATGCTCACAACTTCATGAGGTAAGGATTATTGTCCCCAACTCTACAAACAAGGAAAGTGCAGCTCAGAGATATCAAGTAACTTGTTCAAGTCCATTAAGCTAAGAAGAAATGTAAGCAGGGATCCCATCCCAAATCCATCTGATTCCAACGCTGATGCTCTTTCCACTTCTCTCCTTCTCCCAGGCAGGGCCTCAATATTAAAAGTAGGGCACACCTTAGAAATGACTTCTTGGTACACTTGAAAGCACATACGGGTATAGTGTCTGGCAAGTACCTTGGCCACCATCAGGTAGAGGCCCCTTCCAGTGACACCTTTACATCCTGATGCTGTTTTCAAATCTAAAGCAAGCCTGGGCCTAAAAGACAAGAGCCATCTAGCTTTCAAATCTAGTAGTGAGCTCTATACATCTCACTAACAAAAGGCAAGATATTTGCGTGACAAAGGCAATTTCAAGGTTAGAATGTGTCGGTGATAAAAGCATGCTTTACACAGTGTTGTCTGGTCAATAACCAAACAAACTCAGAGCTACTGCCTTAGATTCCATCTTAAATTCATGATATAGGGGTGGGTAGAGTTAGTAGGTACCAATTTGGTATGATTTGAAGAGGACTGAAATGCTATCACTGATCGAAATGACTTTTCCCTCTGGCCCTGCAATGAGGCCTGCAATTCCCTATTAATCACTTCTTTCAGGTTAAGGCATCTATCAAAATGTAAGTGCTATCTTTAGTCACTATACATTATACTCATTAGTTTATCACCTGCATTCTAATCACCAGACAGGTATGGGACAAGGCAGATTCTGAAGGGGATGGGCGAGGGCAAGATTCAATGTGATATACGATGGGTAGCTAGAGTCTCACAGAGCCAGACTGAGACAATTAGAAACCCCAAGCACTGAAGAGGTAATGTTACAAACCCCACACACCCATATATAATTCAAGATAAAAATAATACTAACCTGCAAAATAAGCATTAAGATGGTTCAACAAAATCTGATCTTTCCCGTAATTACTACTGCAATTCTTTTTTATCGCCATACAATTCACTCATTAAAAGTATACAATTCAATGGCTTTTAGTATATTCAGAGTTGTGAAACCATCACCACAATCAATTTTAGAATTTTCATTACCCTCTCCCACAAAAAAACCTACATTAGTCCCTCCCTACTTCCCCCCAGGCCCCTCCCAGCCCTAGGTAACCACAAATCTACTTTCCATCTCTGTAGATTTTTCTACTCTGGACATTTACATAAATGGAATCATACAATATGTGGTCTTTTGTGACTGGCTTCTTTCACTTAGCATATTGTCAAGGTTCTTCCATGTTGTAGCATGTATCATACTCTATTCCTTTTTATTGTCAAATGACATCACATTGTGTGTATATGCCATATTTTATGTATCCATTCATCAGCCGATAGACGTCTAGATTGTTTCCATGTTTTGGCTATTGTAAGTATTGCTGCTGTGAGCACTTGTGTACAAGTGTTTGTATGGACACGTGTTCTCAATTCTTTTAAGTACGCACCTGGGAATGGAATTTCTGGCTTATATGGTAACTCTATGTGCAACTTTTTGAGGAACCACCAGACTGTTTATCAAAGTGTCTGTACCATTTTACATTCCCACCACACCAATAATTGTTACTGCCTGTCTTTTAGATTATAGCCATCCTAGAGGGTATGAAGTGGTATCACATTGTGTCAATCCCTTTTTGAAATATAAAATATCTGTTTAAAAAGAATGTCTTCAATTATTTTTTATTTTTTTAATTAAAGTTTATGGGGTGACAATGGTTAGCAAAGTTACATAGGTTTCAAGTGTACAATTCTGTAGTACATCATCTATGTATCACATTGTACGTTTACCACCCAGAGTCAGTTCTCTTTCCATCACTATATATTAGACCCCATTTACCCTCACCTACCACCCTCTCCCCCTTTATCTAACTCTGGTAACCACTAAACTATTGTCTGTGTCTATGAGAGTTTGTTTCTGTTTGTCTTGTTCCTTTCGAAAAAAAGTCTTTAATGCCTCTAATTAGCTGATTTCCTAAGCATAGGCTCGATCTGCCTATTATTAGGCCATCCAGGACTGAGATCTGCTTGAATGGATTTGGTTCCTGGAGCTGGATGGCATGGAAGGGAGGGCCTACTGTGTAAAAACAACATTTCCATCACCAAACCAAGATACAAAGATGACTAAGCCACACTGCCTGTCTAGCAGAGGGGGGCAGACACCTACTCAAACAACTACAAAACAAAGTAGAATGAGAGAAGTGCTAAATAAGGCAAGAGAAGTACAGAAGGGTGTTAGGGTAAACCAGATGCAGTTCTCCCAAGGACAGTGCTAAGCAGCCCCAAATGTCACCAGCTTACCCAGCCACAGCATGAAGCCAGAGTCTTCTTGGAAAGAGCTGTAAGAGCAGGGAACAAGGCTCTTAGAGATACACTGTTCTGGGCTTGAGAGGTGTATTTGTCATTTTCTCATTTCAATTACTATTCATGCTTACTACCCACTGGCTGACTCTTTTAGACTTGGCCTCATTACTTTTAGCCTTATGTCAATGTGTAGGACTGCACTGAAGAATGGCTGTAAAGTGCTCTGTAATTCTAAAGTGCATTATAAATAATAATCTCCCATTGCCACTTTCTTATCAACAACAAGCAAATCCTACTCCAGCAGTTCCTCACTGCCTTCTCTCCAATCTACTATTTTACCAAATTGTTCCCATTACACCTCTTCGCATTAGTACACCCCATCTTCTGGAGGTAATACTAACAATCAGCTAAGCCTTCAGAGAGCCTTTGCAGTCTTAGAAGCACTTGGATTCAGTATTTTGCTTTGGAAATAGAAAGCAAGCCAGAGAGAGTGCTCCCATTTCTTAATGGAGATGTTGAGATTAAGTGACCCAATAATTAAAAAGAAATCATGTTAACACACTGAAATTCTGTGTTCTCCCTGTCTTACCCCGCCTCTTTTCATGAGGAAACTGCAGCTATTTAGGTTGTGGGTTTGGGGTTCCTACTCCCCAGACCCCAAGCCTTTCTCCTGAGAGTAGCTAAGAGGAAGCAGGCTGCCTGAGCACAGCTAACTCCTATTCAACAGACCAGAGAAGGCAATTTCACTTTTGAACTGCTCTCTACTTTCCTGAAGTGGGACTCAATTGTGCTTGAAAATGTCAAGCACAACCTAATTGCCCTCAACCATCTGTCTGAACCCTGCTTAGAGCAAATGGGCCAGGATGTTGCAAAAACACATGACTCTGCCTGAGGGAGGCCTTGAGGGAAGCCCTTTGGAAATTTAGAGCCCTCTAATTATTTATTTATTCAAATATTTATTGAGCACTTACTAATTTTAATACTTCAGAGTCGTAATAGCATAGTGGTTACCAACACGGGTTCTGAAGGCCGACTGCCTAGGCTCAAACCCTGACTATCATGCTTTCTTACTGACTTTAGTTTCCCTCTTGGTAAAATGAAAATAATAAAATGACTCATACCATAGGGTCGGTGTGAGGAGGAAATGAGATCCATATGTGAAGTGCCTGGCACATTGGAAGTGTTCAATCAATGTTAGCTATTACTGCTATTCTTGCAGAATCAGAGCAAACCTGTCAGGGAATCAACAGATAGCAGTAAAATGCTACAGCCCTTCAGCCAGTTTCATGGGCCCATTGTTGGAACCACTCTGGGGAAGAAGCACCTGCTGAGAAGAGTGGTAGGAAAGGTGTCCTGACTGGTGGAGGTAAAGTAGGAATGATACCTGGATGCCAGAGAACTACTTGGTGCACTGCTGAAGTTTCAGAAGAATATCAATAGCAAGGAGGAAATTATTGCCTAGCAATACATTCTGTTCTAGGGCAAATGATTCCTGCTAACACAGCCAAGCCCCTACCCGTCCTGTTTTCCATCACACGACTAATGGCACAGTGCAGACTTAGGACAATGATTCCTAGGTGCAAAGCCTGGGGTCTGCCACATTATTTCAACTTTCTCCCAGCAGCAATTTTCCTGGAATTCGTCCTGTAAGTTGTGGCAAAATGTGGCAGAGAGAAAACCCAACTGATGAAGCTAACTGAGCAGAGGACTGATTTTGGACTACCCTGAGGGGGTAGAGGGTCTTTTGCTGGGACGAGGCTCAAAAGCAACTAGGGAAGGTGGGGAGTGAAGACGAAAATACTGTTTTGACCATGCTAATGGCTGTCCAGCAGGAATCTTTAACCCCTTCCCTGGCTTTCATGTTTATAAAGCGTGTACTCTGTGCAACAGCAGTGCTAAGCATTGCAAGGGACAGAAAAGAAGCAATAAATGAGCTTCCTGCTTCCAAACTGTGGTTAAACCGAAGCAGGAAAAATATTCTTCGTTTTCTGCTATAATTTAATTCCAGATTAGAGAGTACAATGGTAACAGATGCACTAATTGCTTTTACTTTACATATAGCACTTAGAGTTAGGGCCTCTTGAACTCGATTCACAAAGTGACATAAAACCATGTGTGGGGACCCCTGTCTGTTATAGGATTGCAGCTAGAACTGTATAAAATTCTGTTTGTGTTCTCTGCTGCACCGCTCCACCTGTCTCTAATTGAACTGGAGTTCCATAGTCTTTAAACAATAACCAATCCAGTGATATACCTCTGGTCCTCCCAGGGAAGGGCCGGAGAGCCTCAAGGGCATATACACAGTGAGTTCACATCATTGGGCACTGCTCTGCCAGCTGTTTTCTTTCCAGTGCCTTGGCCATTTGGAGGCCCTATTTTTTGTTTTCCACCCCTGATGGGCTGAACCTCAGAAACAGTGGGCTGGTGAGCAACCATTTGTGAACAACCTAATTGTGAGGGAACCGGGGCAAAGGCAGACTGAGCAGAATGAACCCTGAATACTGACGAGCCACCAACCCACCCACACATCAGTACACTCTCCAGATTCCGGTGTCTGAGTTCCTCGCACCTCCCACTTAGGGTAAGAAGGAGCGAGGCGAGGGGGAGGAACAGGCAAGGCAAGTCATTTTCTGCGATTATGTTTCTCTTCTACAAGACATTCTCACAAAGTTCTCCTTTGCTGGTCTGGGGTGGATTAGCTGTAGTTGTGCGGAAAGCAAAGGACGGCCTTTTCCAGCCATGTGGATCTTTGGTTCTACTCCTGACTCCCAGAGATGAGCCAGGTTTGGTGCCCATGCTGTTCAGCCTTTTGTTGTTGCTGCTGTTCATACCTACCAAGGGCCAAGCCATCCAGAAAAATCTCTGCTTACTGAAAGCTTGCTATTACTGCTATTACTACTACTTTTTAAAACATGTTTATTGAACTACCATTGGCATACAATATTGTATTAGTTTCAGGTGTATAACACAGTGATTCAACATTTATACACCCTACGATGTGATCACCCCATAAGTCTAGTAACCACTTGTCACCATGCAAAATTATTACGATATTAACAAATATATTTCCCGTGCTGTGGGAATAAGAGGTACAAATTTTCAGTTACAGAATAAATATTACCACTTTCATCACTGTTTCCTTTCGGGAAAGCTCAGCCTGACTGCACAGCAACTGAGAAATTAATTGTGACCTCAAGGGGAGAGCGTCTGTGAGACTTTCCAAGGGGGGCTGATATTTAAACTGGTCACCAGGCAAAGAAGCGCATCGCAGGCTGAGAGCAGCATGAGCAAGCGCAGTATGTAAGTGCAAGGCCGGTTCAAGAAAGCTGAGTGGGGCTACAGTGGAAGGTATGAGAGCAGAGCGTGATGCCCAAGAGACTGGAACAGGTAGGGAGGGGCAGATTGTGAAGCATGTCATGCTAAGGGGTGGGGACTGACTCCTCTAGGCAATGGGGTGTTCCAAGCAGATGAAACACAATCCAATCCATGTTTATAAAGAGAGCTTTGGTGGGCATACGGAGGCTTGATAGGCAGAGATAAGGAGACCATTTAGGAGGCTCTCGCAAAAGGCTAGATAAGAAATGACAGCCATATGTAGGGCAGTGGTAGCGGGTAGTGAAAGGTGATAGATTTGAACAACACTGAGAAGCAGTGGTGTGCTGATAAACTGGCTCTCCTGAAAAGAAAAAACAAAGGCCCGATGTATAGTATTTGTTGACTCCCACGATGTAAATACTTCCCCATGGTTGATTTCAAGCTACAAACTGGACGTCATGGGTTGTAGAGTTGGGAAGAGATGTGCTTAATCAGCTCTCCTGAGCCAGTGTGAGCCGGCGTGAGCCAGCATACCTACCTACAAGGTGACCAAAGAGATGTGGGGAAAGAGAGGGCAAAATTAAAGATGATGGAAGTGTCTAATTTGGATGACTCCTTAGATGTTAATGGAGAGGGAATGCAGGAGGAAAAATAGACTTTGTTTACTTGTCTGTCTGGGGTAGATGGGGATTGAGAGGTAAGAGGCATACCAGGAGGGAATTATGACTTTGGAGTTCGACATGTTAAGTTGGAAGTGCTAGCCCTGGAATGCAATTATCAGTGAGGCTCTGCCTTGTAACAATAACTCACATTAATGGAATACTTACAGTGTGCTAAGCACATTATGTATTTTTATGTTCTTTTAGCTTCACAACAACCCTTTGGGTCTAACAGAATACCTGGCATATAGCAGTTGCTCAACACACATCTATTAAATGAATGAACGGATTAGGTATTGTCGTTTTCATTTTACAGATAAGAGAAATGAGATATAAACTGCCTAAGTAACTTGCACAAGGGCACACAGCTGGGACTCAAACTCAAGCCTGTGGGATTCCAATGATGTATCTGCTGTACCATATGTGTGCTGTGGAGACAAACCATGGCAGGGATCTTTTCTTTTTATCTTTCTAACTCTAGTCTAACGCAATGCTCATACATAGTGTTATGGACTGAAGGTTTGTGTCTACCTCAAATTCATATGCTGAAGCCCTAACCCCCAATGTGACTGTATTCTGAGCAAGGTCCTTTGCGGAGGTGGTTAGGGTTAGATAAAGTCATAAGGGTGGGGCCCTGATCCAATGGGGTCGGTGTCCTTGCAAGAAAATGAAGAGACACCAAAGCGCATTCTCTCATTCTCTCTCTCTCTCTCTCTCTCTCTCTCTCTCTCTCTCTCTCTCTCTCTCTCTTTCTCCACCCCATGTGCACGCACCCAGGAAAGGCTACCTCAGGACACGGTGAGAAGGTGGCTGTATGCAAACCAGGAAGAGAACTCTCACCAGAAGTTGAATTGGACAGCATTTTAGTTTTGGACTTTTCAGCCTCTGGCACTGTGAGAAAATAAGTGTCTGTTGTTGAAGCCACCCAATCTATAGTATTTTGTTATGGTAGCCCGAGCAAACTAATACACATAGTACAGGATCATTAAATAGTTGATAAATGAACGAAGACTGATCCTAACATTTATATTGGAATTACTATTTTTCAGAGATAAGATCTATTTGGAAATCAGGAAGAAATAGGAGTAAAAAGAGGCTCCACATGATAGATCTTTGGTGGTAGACTTTTCTCTGATGGACACTTTGTGGGATTAGTGAGGGGTTTCTTGCCAGGGTTTACAACGGTATCTATCACTAACCAAGCCTCAGAAATATCTTTTCCTGACGATCATCATATTCTGCTTTCTCAATTATTGATTTACTTAGGACATTAGGAATGCAATGAGAGAATTACAAAAGTATGCATTAATTTAACAAATATGTATTGAGTACCTAAGGTGCTATACAATATGCCCATAATAGTATTTACCTTTTACCACAAGTCTGGGAGGTAGTTCATATTATCCCATTTTTGCCAATGAGAAAATTGAGGTTGGCAGAGGCTAAGTAATTTGCTTAAGGTCATCTTATAAGTGGAATCACACATTTAAACTCGTGTCTGACTTTTAAAAAAATTATCTTCTCCCCTTCCTTACCCCTACCAACCAGCAGGGTGCATCCTCTGCTCAAGAGATCTTTTCTCTACCTCTTGGTTTCTGCTTACTTCCACATGGGGGTACTATGCTACATGCTCTGTGTGCATTTTCTTATTTTACTCTCTTGGGAACCCTATATATACATCCAGTGCAGTAGATAGCACATAATAAATATTCGATAAATGTTTTTTGGAAAGGTAACCATGTAATAATAATAGAAACTATTAATAACATTTGAGCTTTCTATGGGTCAGCATCCATTTGAAATATTTTACATGCATTAACTCATTTAACTTCCACAACAACACAAGACAGCAACTATTTTTATCTACATTTTAAATATAACTGCTAACTTTTGGGGTGTTTCAAAGGCATCTCAAACTCAACATGCTTAAAATTGAGTACCTCTTCCCCAGATCTCCTTTCCATACAACCACACAACCCCCCTTCCCCACCACATCCGGCTCCCCTGAGTAGACATATCTGTCTGCCTAACATCCTATTGTCCCTGTTTCTGGAAAAAGCACACATTATTCTTTGGAGAAATTGGCCCTATCCCATTTAATTGGTTCTTGTGGAATTATGAATCACAGTATCTCCACCTCCCTGCAACAGCAGGGGCACGTGATCCAAGCAAGGTCGGACTCTCTGTCTTAGGAATCTGAATCTCAAGTGCATATGGAGATGGAAGTTGGCTAGGGCTCGGATACGTAGTGGCAGTACCCTAAAGAGACATCCACAATTTCCTGCTGTACAGAAACCCATAGGAGTTGCTGTGATCCTTTCCAAAATCTGGTAGCTCAGCTCTTCCTTCAGTTGTGAACTCTCCTATATCCTTCCAATGAATTTTAGGTTGTTTTTTTTGTTCTTGTTGTTTAAGTCAGTTAGAGTGTATCTGTCTATGTGTGTCTGTCTGTCTGTCTGTCTATCTGTCTATCTATCTATCTATCTATCTATCTATCTATCTATCTATCTATCTATCTATCTATGGCTCATATATCTATTATTTTTCTGTTTGCCACTAAAGGACTCTGATTAAACCAAACTTAGTGAATTGTACCATGTTTATTTACCTAGTAGCTTAGATTAGAAACCTGAGAATGCTAGGCTGATAACATACTCTTATATCATCAGTCAAAAAGTCTGATATTGACTCAACTTCAATCTTTCTAATTTGTCTCTCTATTCTTATTGCTACTGCCTTGATTCAGGCTTTTGTCTTCCCTCAATAGTAGCAATAGCCTCTTAGTTGGCCTTGCTTCCGGTACAGTCCTTTCCAATATACTCATGCTGAAGTGCACGCTTTCTGAAAACCCAAACCTGATCATGTTACTCCACTATTTAATACCTACTGTGGTTCCTCATACCATTAAGATGAGTCTGAATTCCTTAGCTTAGCGCAAAAGGCAATTTATGACAAAAATCCTGCCCATAATTCTCCCTCTTGAACAAAAGATAAAATAAAACCACTGTTTTTGTGTTAACATACAACTACCCCCCCCACACACACAACATGCAACTACCCCGCCCCCACAACCATGCACACACATAAGACAAACCAATAGGCAAGAGATATTTTCAAAATATTCCCCCAAAAGATCTTAACTCCTGGAGGGGCAGACCATATTTTATTCATCTTTGTAATCACAATGCCTACTCATAGTAGGCACATGATATTTAATTCCCTTTACTCTCTTTCCCATGCTGGATATTATATTCCCCAGTAATTCCTCAATGGCACTATTTCATCTTCTTTCTTTGTTGCTTTGACTCTTCTGCACAAGCCAAAATGTACACATTATAATCTTTTCTTCCTGTGGTGGTCCCCCAATGAGCCCATGCCTCCCTACATTCACGCCTATGTGATCCATTCCATGTCTCTCCCTTTCCCTTGAAATCTTGACTGGTCTTGTGACTTAACTTTTGACCAACAGAAGTGACTATATGAATGCTGAGGAAAGGGCAGGAGAAGCCTTATAGCTTCTATCTGGGCCATGTGGACCACTCCCTCTAAGAACCCAGCCATTATGCTGTGATAAATCCAAGGCATGTGGAGAGGGCACGTGTAGTTGCTCCAGTTGACAGCCCCAGCTGAGTTTCTAGCCCACAGCCAGCATCTGCTACCAGTGATGTGAATAAGCCATCCTGAACATCCAGCCCAATCAAGCCTTTCGATGACTCCAAGAATTGCCCAACTGAGACTAGTCAGCATGCAAGTGTGAGAAACAAAAATAGTTTTAACCTTAGGGTGGTTTGTTACACAACAAGAGATCATCAGAACACTTTCCTCATTCCACCCTGTATCTAAAAAAGAATTCTCATAGGTACAACCTGCTCATGTTGTAGGACTGAACTTTCTTTCCTAGTCATAGCATCATCGAGTCTAACACGTTTTTGCTCCTGGGACATTCAGAGAAACTAATCCAGATGATTCAGCCTTAATCTACATCTTCTACAGTTCTGAGTTTCTCTTTAAAAGACTGAATGTATTCATTTAATTTTTTAAAAAAAAATTAGGAATAGTACTGATTATAGGATTTCAGTAATTGCAGGCTTGTGATGAAGTATTTAGAAATTCATCCTAAGTAATGGCCAGGTACTTTTTCTTTCAACTCTGAAAATTTACCCTAGAACTCTTCTACTGGTAGCTATAGAATCCATAGACATCTTCATCCCTAAACATGGTCTCCAGGAGCCAATCCCTCTTCTACTTACATTAGAAAGTTATTTAACAGCAGCAGACCACTGACATCTCATTCCCATTTCTTCAGACAACATCTCAACAATCTGTAACAAATAAATTCTAGGAACCTGTGCCAGTAATTTACCCATTGCCCCTCATCCCCACTCCCACCATTCTATACTTTGCTCTGTACATTTCCCAGGCTCTCTTGCCAGCTTAGCTTGCTCTTAGGGTTTGCCAATAGGAGGCGCTGGCAGATCAGAAGGCAGGAGGAAAAGAGATGCATCCTGCTTTTGGCTCTGATGAGTGGCAGTTGTTGGCAGAAGCTGTAGTAGCAGCAATAGTAAAGTTTCTAGCTCTGGTTAAGGTGATACCACCTTGTCAGATCTAGGATTGATCGTAATGTCTCTAGCAGTACAATAGTAGGTACAAGCTTGAGAGCTTCACTCCTCTCTGGGTATTGTTTCTTTTTCTCTTGTCCCCGCCTCACACTCCGCCCTTTCCCTTTTGCTCTACCATTCTTTTCAAAACCTTTGTAACTAATTCTTTTTTTATTAAATTCCCTGTTTGAAACATCAAGAGTAATTTAAATTCTATTTACCTGGCTGGACCCTAAGACCACAAAGAACTTACAGATGAGACAATCTGATCCCTGCCGATGATTTCAAAAAAGTGATAAATACAGAAACAGCATCAGAGGACTTACAGCAGCAAAACATTGTACTTAAAAAAAAACCCTTTTGTATTGTAAAGAATAACACACACAGAAAAAATAGCACACAGCAACATATGGCTCAATGATTTACCAAGAGTCAGTGACGTAACCAGTACCCAGATCATGAAACAGAATGTTACCAGTATCCCAGAATCCTCTTGTCAATCACTAAGTCCTCACTCTTCCACAAAGGTAACCACTAACTTGACTTCTATGAGAATCATGTCCTCATCTTGCTTTATAGCTTTATGACGTAAACATGTATCCCTGAGCATGAATCATTTAGTTTTTCTATTTTTTGAATTGTTATACACATGTAATCAAACAATATGTATTCTTCTGTGTCTGGTTTCTTTCACTCAACATTATATTCATAAAATTCATCCATTCTGATGCAAGGAACTGTAATTCATACATTTTATTGCTATATAATATTCTACTGTATGAACAAACATGGCTACCAAACAAGGTCTGATCTGAGGCTATATTAATAAAGTAGGTGACATTAGGTAAAATATCAATGAACTAGAGGGCACACTGTGAAGGATGACTAAGACAGTAAAGGTCTAGTTGTTTATGCTATTCTGGAAAAAGGGAAAGCTTGGGCATAGAAGAAAAGGAGCCACAGCTGTCTTAAAATGTTTAGAGAGCTACCAGGTACAAGAGGAATTGAACTTATTATTCTCTGTACTTTCAGAGGGAGGGCAGAATTAGAACCAATAGGTAGATGGTATAAATAAGTGTATTTCAGCCATCTTGTCATTATATTCTTGTCCTTATTACCGCATAAACTTCTCGGAGCTAATCTGGTCAGATAGGCAAGCCATAGGCATACCTATCTAAATATGGGTAAACTAAATGATCTACATGGCTAGTTGCCTGAGCCCAGGGTTTTCAAATGCAATAAAATAGTTATAGAGATAATCCTCATCTTAGCATTCCCTGCAAGCTTTCTGTTGAGAGAGTTTTCAGCTGGAGCAAGCAGAGGCAAATCAATAAAAAAGATAGGATAGGCACTATAGTAGATACTGACCATCCGAATCATGGGCACTACATAATGTGAAGGAAGGCCTCTGAACTGGAAAATTAGGATGCCATTTGAGTTTTACACTAATCTATTTTTTTTCTTGAGGGCACAGCTCACAGTGGCCCATGCGGGAATCAAACCGGCAACCTTGCTGTTATCAGCACCACGCTCTAACCAACTGAGCTAACTGGCCGCCCCTACACTAATCTTAAAAATCAATTCCTGTACTAGGTAATGTTGGAAATTTTTCTAACAAAAAAGTGACCTCAAATATATAAAGTTAGAGGAAAAAGATGGCAGAAATTTCTTGGGACCTCTTTGTGTACAAATGCTATCTGCCTTACAGAGTTATAAAGTTCAAACAAGCTAAGGTAAATATAAGCACTTCATAAACTGCAATGTGCATTAAACTAAGAAAATGAGCTTTTAAAAAAACAAGGTTTCATAGAACTCTCAGAGGAAGCTGCCTGAAGTACCAAACCAGGGTTTAGTCTGAATAATTTTGTTTCAGAAATGAGGCTCCTAAAAATTTCCTGATGGGATTCTTGAATAGAATTAAAGACATAAGAATTAACCGCTGAGAGGGAGTTAATTTTGTGAATAAATAAACATAAAGAGTATACCATCAGACTTTAGACCATCAGGTCAAATTCTGCTAAGAAAAGCCTTCTTCTAGTCTACCAGTTCCTTAAATACACTACCAGAGGTTTTCCTTTTATAGGCTGGCCAAAACACTAAAGGGGTTGTTGCTTAAGTGGTAATTTCAAAGATAACTGATAAACAAAATGGGTTCTGCAAAAATTCATTCCCTAATCTAAGCATACTGAAGAAAGAGGTGTAGGATCTGATGTTAATAGTAAATGGTAGGATGAGAAACTTCTCTCCGAGCCTTCAAATTCTATCTTAAGATTTTGGTGGAGAACTTCAGTCATTTACAATAATATGAGTACAAAGATTTCAATCATACCTCTCTCAATTGACTATTAGCCATAGTACGGTGCCTCATTGTACTTATGTGTAGGGGGAAATCAAGATAGAGAAAGAACACAGTACTTTTTTTTAAAAAAAATTCACATCTAACAGAAAAACAAAATAGATGAGGTTGGGTATGTATATTTTTTTGAGGTTAGAAAAAATAAAAAGATAGAAAAGAAAAGAATGTTATTTAAAATTTGAAAACAGAAAGCTACAAAATATTGCTGAAATTAAAGAAAAACTAAATAGACTGTTATACTATGTTCATGAATTAGAAACCTCATCATTTTTATTATGCTCATTTTACCCAAATTGATAAATAGCTTCAACACAATCTCAATAGAAATGCCAACAAGTTTTGTTGCGGAAATCAACAAGATTCTAAAATTTATATGGAAATGCAAAGGTTGTAGAAGTAATCTTAAACAAAAATAAAGCTGGAGGGCTTAAACTATCAGATATGAAGACTTGTATTATAATGCTACAGTAATTAGGACAGCATGGTATCTATGCAATGATAGTCAAATAGACCAATGGGAAGAGTGTCATCAGCAAGATGGCCACATTAGACATCCTTTGCTCATATTCCTTTCTCAACATCAATTTGGCATCCATCTATACACCAAAGTGCCTTTGTGGGAGCTGTGGGTTCACAGTAAGAGATTTTAAAATCCTGGCACAGTCTAAGAATGCAGACAGTCGTTTTAAGAAGACAGACCTGTACCCAGGCTGCTGACTTGCCTACTGTGGCCCCAGCTATAGACCCAGAAACAGCTCAGTACCCCTGAAGACTGGGCTACAACCCCATTTAGTTTTGAATACTGTCACCAGCACCATACACTAAGGGAAAACTTTGCATTTGAACTATACTAAAGACCAGTGGACTTAAAAGACATATATAGAATACTCTATTCAACAACAGCAACAGCAGCATATACATTCTTCTCAAGTGCAAAAAGAACATTCTCCAGGATAGATCACATGATAGGTCACAAAACAAGTCTGGACAAATTTAAGAAGACTGAAGTCATACCAAGTATCTTTTCCAACAACAGTGGTATGAAACTAGAAACCAATTACAGAAGGAAAACTGGAAAATTCACAAATATGTGGAAATTAAACAACATACTCTGAACAATCAATGGGTCAAAGAAGAAATGAAAAATCAAAAGATTATCTAAGTGTATACATACACATATATATATATATATGTATATATGTGTATGTATACGCTTACAAGAGGCGGAGTACAGAATTGGGAGTGGAGACAGTGGAAATGGGATGGCTCGGTGCGATGTTGGAGAGATAGTGGATGGGGGGAAGGGGGTCCACAGTGTGAGGGATATAAATGATAAACGTCTAAGTATTACTTTGCCTTGTGCACCTGAAAATTAAAAAAAAAAGAAAAAAAGGTTATCTTGAAACAAATAAAAATGGAAACACAACATACCAAAACTTATAGGATGTAGCAAAAGCAGTTCTTAGAGGAAAGTGATAAATGTCTACATTAAGGAAAAAAATATCAAATAAACAACTTAACCTTACACCCCCAGGAATTAGAAAAGGAAGAAGTAGGCCCAAAGTTAGCACAAGAAAGGAAATAAAGATCAGTGGAAACAAATGAAATAGAAACCAGAAAAATCATAGAAGAGATCAACGGAACCAAGAGCTGGTGTTTTGAAAAGATAAAATTGACAAACCTTTAGCTACACTAAGAAAAAAGAGAGAAGACTCAAATAAATAAAATCAGAAATGAAAGAAGAGACATTACAACTGATACCACAGAAGCACACAGGATCATAGAGACTACTATGAACAATTATATGCCAACAAATTGGATAGCTTAGAAAAAATGGGTAAATTCCTAGAAACATACAACCTACTAAGACTGAATCATGAAGAAATAGAAAAGTTTGAACAGACAAATAATGAGTAAGAAGATTTAATCAGTTATCAAAAGCCTCACAAAACAGAAAAGCCCAGGACCAGATGGCTTCACTGGTGAATTCTACCAAATATTTAGAAAATTAATGCCAATCATTCACAAACTCTTCCAAAATATAAAAGAGGGCAGGAACACATTTTAACTCATTCTATGAGGCCAGTATCATCCAATATCAAAACAAGACAAAGAGGGGTGTCCGGATGGCTCAGTTGGTTAGAGCGTGAGCTCTGAACAACAGGGTTGCCGGTTCAATTCCCACATTGGCCAGTGAGCTGCGCCCTCCCCAACTAGATTGAAGACAATGAGCTGCCACAGAGCTGCCGGAAGGGCGGCCGGATGGATCAGTTGGTTAGAGTGCGAGCTCTTAACAACAAGGTTGTTGGTTCGATTTCTGCATGGGATGGTGGGCTGCACCCCCTGCAACTAAAGATTGAAAACAGTGACTGGACTTAGAGCTGAGCTGTGCCCTCCACAACTAGATTGAAGGACAATGACTTGTAGCTGATGGGCCCTGGAGAAACACACTGTTCCCCAATATTCCCCAATAAAATAAAATTTTAAAAAAGACAAAGGAATCACGAGAAAACTACAGACCAAGATCACTTACGAATATAGACATAGTAAATCCTCAACAAAATACTAGCAAATCAAATCCAGCCACAGATAAAAAGTATTGCATACCAGGACCAAATGGGATTTGTCTCATGTTGAGTCAACATAGAAATATCAACCAATGTAATTCACAGTATTAGTAGAATAAAGAACAAATACCAAACCATATGATCATTTCAATAGATGCAGAAAATCTATCTGACAAAATTCAACACCCTTTTATAATAAAAGAGCTCAGCAAATGAATAGAAGAGAATTTCCTAAACTTCATAAAGAACATCTAACACATGACCACAGCTAACATCATACTTAATTCTAAAAGGCTAAAACCTCCACCCCTGAATTTAGAAACAAGAAAAGAATATCCTCTCACCCCACTTCCATTCACCATTGTATTGGAGATTCTACTAGCCATGAAAAGAAAGTAAAATAAAAGGTATCCAGACTGGAAAAGAAGTAAAAATATCTCTATTTGCAGATGACATGATCTTGTATGTAGATAACCAAATAAATCATCTAATAAACTATTTGAGGTATTAAACGACTATGGAAAGGATGCAAGATACAAGATCAAAATACTAAAGTCAGTTGTATTTTGAAATTGTTATAGCTCCATAGCAAAAAAAACAAATAACCTAATTTTTAAAAATAGGGCAAAGAAACTGAACAGACATTTCTCCAAAGAAGACATACAAATGGCCAACAGGTATATGAAAAGGTGCTAATCATCAGGGAAATGCAAATCAAAACCACAAGGAGATATCACCTCACGCCTATTAGGATGGCTATTATTTTTCTGAAAAATCTGAAATGATAACAAGTGTTGTCAAGGATGTGGAGAAAAGAGAACGCTTGTGAACTATTGGCAGGAATGTAAATTGGTATAAACACTACAGACAACAGTATGCAGGGTCTTCAAAAACTTAAAAATGTAATTACTGTATGATCTAGCAATCCCACTTCTGGGTACATATCCAAAGAAATTGCAAACAGGATCTTGGAGAGCTATCTGCACTCACATGCTCAATGCAGCATTATTCAAAACAGCCAACACAGGGAAGCAACCTGAATGTCCATGGATGGAAGAATGAACACAGAAAATGTGGTATATACAGGTACATACAATGGAATATTATTCAACCTAAAAAAGAAGGAAATTCTGCCATTCGCGACAACATGGGTGAACCTGGAGGACATTGTTTTAAATGAAATAATCCAGACACAGAAGGACAAGTACTACATGATACCACTTATATGAGAAATTTATGAATTTTATGAATTAAAAGTCAAATTCATAAAAGGATGAGTAGAATGGTAATGTCAGGGGCTGGAGGGAGGAGGGATGGGGAGGTAGTAGTCAAAGGGTACAAAGTTTCAGTAAAAAAATAAAATAAAAATAAAAACAATTATATTTTATACACTAGTAATGAAGAATGTAAAAATAAAGAAAACAATGCCATTTACAATAGCATTTATAAAAAGAATAGAATATTTAGAAATTAATTTAACAAAATAAGTTGAAGATTTGTACACTAAAAACCATAAAACATTGTTGAAATTAAGTAAAGCAGACCTAAATAGATGGAAAGACATCTGGTGGTCCTGGACTGGAAGACTGAAAAATCGTTGAGGTGGCACTACGCCCCAAACTAATCTACAGTTTCAATGTGTTCCCCATCAAAATTCCAATTGCCTTTCTGTGTAGAAATCGAGAAGCTAATCCTAGGCTTCATATGGAAATGCAGGGACCCAGAATAGTAAAAACAATATTGAAAACGGACAACGTTGGAGTATTCACACTTCTCAGTTTGAAAGCTTACTACAAAGCTACACTAATCAAGACAGCGTAGTACTGACATAAGAACAGATATATAGATAGATCATCAGGACAGAACTGAAGGTCTACAAACAAACCCATACTTCTATAGTCAGTTGATTTCTAACAAGGATACCAATGGGGGAAGTAAGAGTTTTATTCATTGGGGGAAATAATAGCCTTTTTAATAAATGGTGTTGTGACAAATGTATATATCTCCATGTAAAGGAAGGAATTTGAACTTCAAACTCACATTGTATAAAATAATTATCTCAAAGTAGATAAAAGATCTAAATAAAACAGCTAAGATTATAAAACTCTTAGAAGAAAATGTTAATGTAAATCTTCATGACCTTCGATTAGTCAACAGATTCTTTTTTATTATTAGTTTCAGGTGCACAAAACAAAGTAATACTTAGACGTTTATCATTTATATCCCTCACACTGTGTGAACCCCCCTCCCCCCATCCACTATCCCTCTGACATCGCACACAGCCATTACATTTCCACTGTCTCTATTCCTAATGCTATACTCCACTTCTTGTAAGTATATACATACATATATATATATGTATGTGTGTGTGTATATATATATATATACACACACACATACATATACATATATATAAAATTATAGTTGGCATTCATTATTGTTCAGCTTCAGGTGTACAGTGCAGTGATCAGGCATCTACATCATCCCTGAGGTGGTCTCCCTAATGCGACAAGTGTCTATCGGATACCCTACAAAATCTTTACAACATTATTGATTACATTCCCCAAATTAATTTTCAAAATCCCGTGGCAATCTTGTGGTTACTGACTGTTTTCTAATCCCCTCACCTTCCCCCTTATCCCCACCACCCCTCCCATCTAGCAACCCTCAGTTTTTCCTCTATGTGTCCAAAACTCTTTCTGATTATTTCATTCACTTATTCTTTTCTTTAGATTCCACATATAAGTGAGATCATAAGGTATTTGTCTTTCTCTGTGTGACTTATTTCACTTAACATAATGTTCTCTGGGTCCATCCATGTTGTTGCAAATGGTAAGATTTCTTTCTTCTTTATGGCTGCATAACACTCCATTGTATAAATGTACCACAGTTTCTTAATCCAGTCATATACTGATGGGCATTTCGGTTGTTCCCATGTCTTGGCTATTGTTTATAGTGCTGCAATAAACATAGGAGTGCATAAAGTTTTTGAATTAGAGTTTTGGATTTCTCCGGATAGATACCTAGGAGTGGAATTGCTAGATCATAACGTAGCTCCATTTTCAGATTTTTGAGATACCTCCATACTGTTTTCCATAGTGGCTGCACCAATCTGCAATCCCACCAACAATGCACAAGCGTTCCCTTTCCTCCACATCCGCGCCAGCACTTACTGTTTATTGATTTATTGATGATAGCCATTTTGACTGGGGTGAGGTGGTATCTCATTGTGGTTTTTATTTGCATTTCTCTGATGGTTAGTGAGGTTGAGTATTTCTTTATATGTCTGTTTGCCATCTGTATGTCCTTTTTAGAAAAATGTCTCTTCATGTCCTCTGCCCATTTTTAATTGGGTTGTTTGTTTTTTTGGAGTTGAGTGAGTTTTTTATAAATTTGGGATATTGACCCCTTATCAGATATATCACTGGCAAACATCTTTTCCCATTCAGTAGGATCCCTTTTTTGTGTTATTGATGGTTTCCTTTGCTGTGAAAAAACTTTTTAGTTTGATGTAATCCAACATGTTTTTCTCTTGCTTACCTCGCGCAAGGGGATATATCAGTAAAAATCTTACTCCAGGTAATGTCTGTGAAGTTTCTTTCTATATTTTCTTCTAGAAATTTTATGGTTTCAGATCTTACATTTAAGTCTTTAAGCCATTTTGAATTTATTTTTGTATATGGTGTAAGGAGGTGGTCCAGCTTCATTTTTTTGCATATGTCTGTCCAGGTTTCCCAGCACCATTTATTGAATAGACTGTCTTTACCCCATCATACATTCTTGCTTCCATTGTCGTAGATTAAATGGCCATATAGGCATGGATTACAGATCTTTTACTTCTTTGGTTAAATTTATTCCCAGGTATTTTATAGTCTTTGGAGCAACTGTAAATGGGATTGTTTTTTTAATTTCTCCTTCTGATGTTTTACTATTGGTATATAGAAATGCAACTGATTTCTGAATATTAATTTTGTATCCTGCTACTTTACTAAATTCATCTATCAGTTCTAATAGTTTCTTGGTGGAGTCTTTAGGGTTCTCTATATATAGTATTATGGCATCTGCATATAATGACAATTTTACTTCCTCCTTCCCGATTTGGATGCCTTTTGTTTCTTTTTGTCTGACTGCTGTGGCTAGAACTTCCAGCATTATGTTGAATAGAAGGGGAGAAAGTGGACAACCTTGCCTTGTTCCTGATCTTAAGGGGAATGGTTTTAGCTTTTCCCCATTGAGTATGATGTTAGCTGTGGGTTTATCATATATGGCCTTTATTATGTTGAGATATGATCCCTCGATTCCCACTTTCTGAAGGGTTTTTATCATAAATGGCTGCTGGATTTTATCAAATGCTTGTTCTGCATCTATTGATATGATCATGTGATTTTTATTTTTCATTTTGTTAATGTGGTGTATAACATTAATTGATTTGCGGATGTTGAACCACCCTTGCATACCAGGGATGAATCCCACTTGATCATGGTGTATGATCTTTTTAATGTATTGCTGAATTCTGTTGGCTAATATTTTGTTGAGGATTTTTGCATCTATGTTCATTAGAGATATAGGCCTGTAGTTTTCTTTTTTTTTTTTTTTTTTTGTGGAGTCTTTGTCTGATTTTGGGATCAGGGTGATAGTGGCTTCGTAAAAAGTGTTTGGGAGTCTTCCTTCCTTCTGGATTTTTTGGAAGAGCTTGAGGAGAATAGGTGATAATTCTTTTTTGAATGTTTTGTAGAATTCACCTGTAAAGCCATCTGGTCCAGGGCTTTTGTTTGTTGGGAGATTGTTGATTACTGATTCAATTTCCCTGGTGGTAATCAGTCAATTCAGGTTTTCTGATTCTTCTTGAGTTAGCCTTGGAAGGTTGTACGCCTCTAGAAAATTGTCCATTTCTTCCAGATTGTCAAATTTGTTGGCATATAGTTGCTCATAGTAATTTCTTAAATTTTTTTTGTATTTCTGCAGTATCTGTTGCCACTTCTCCTCTTTCATTTCTGATTTTATTAATTTGGGTCCTCTCTCTCTTTTTTTAAATGAGTCTGGCTAAAGGTTTGTCGATTTTGTTTATCTTCTCTAAGAACCAACTCTTGGATTCACTGATCTTTGGTATTGTTTTTCTGGTTTCTATTTCATTTATTTCCGCTCTGATCTTTATTATCTCCTTCCTTGTACTCCCTTTGGGCTTATTTTGCTGTTCTTTTTCCAGATCCCTTAAGTGTGAAGATAAATTGTTGATTAGTGATGTTTCTTGGTTCTTTAGGTAGGCCTGCAATGCTATGGATTTCCCTCTTAGGACTGCTTTCGCGGCATCCCATAGATTTCGGGTCGTCGTGTTTTCATTTTCGTTTGTTTTGAGATATCTTTTGATTTCTTCCTTGATCTCCTGGTTGACCCATTCATTATTTAGTAACATGTTATTCAGCCTCCATGAATTGGTGTGTCTTCCAGTTTTTTTCCTGTAGTTCATTTCTAATTTCATAGCACTGTGGTCAGAGAAGACAATTGGTATGATTTCAATTTTCTTAAATTTATCAAGACTTGTTTTGTGGCCTAACATTTGGTCTATCTTGGAAAATGTTCCATGTGTGCTTGAGAAGAACGTGTATTCTGCAGCTTTGGGGTGAAACGCTCTGAAAATATCAATTAAATCCAAGTGGTCCAATGTGTCATTTAAGACTGTTGTTTCCATATTGATTTTCTGTCTGGAAGACCTGTCCCTTGTTGTCAGAGGTGTGTTGAAGTCCCCTACTATGATAGTGTTACTGTTGATCTCTGTCTTTATGTCAGTCAATATCTGTTTCATATATTTAGGTGCTCCTATGTTGGGTGCCTAGATGTTTACTAGGGTTATGTCCTCTTATCGGATCGATCCCTTTATTATTATATAGTGCCAATCTTTGTCTTTTAATATGGTCTTCATTTTAAAGTCCATTTTGTCAGATCTAAGTATTGCAAGTCCAGCTTTTTTCTCATATCCATTTGCATGAAATATCTTACTCCAACCCTTCACTTTCAGCCTGTGTGTGTCTTTTGATCTGAAGTGAGTCTCTTGTATACAGCATATACATGGGTCTAGCTTTCTTATCCACTCAGCCTCCCTAGTCTTTTGATTGGAGCATTTAATCCATTTACATTTGAAATGGTTATTGATAGGTACATAGTTATTGCCATTTTTAAATTTGTAGTTAGATTGTTTTCATCTTTCTTCTATTTACAGAAGTCCTTTTAGTATTTCTTGCAATGCTGGCTTGGTGGTAATAAATTGCTTTAGCTTATTCTTTTCTGGGAAGCTCTTTATCTCTCCATCAACTTTAAATGATAGCCTTGCTGGATAAAGCAATCTAGGTTGTAGGCCTTTGTTTTCCATCACTTTGAGTATCTCCTGCCATTCCCTCCTGGCCTTCAATGTTTCTGTAGAAAAGTCATTTGATAGTCTTACGGGAGTTCCCTTGTATGTAACCCTTTGTCTTTCTCTTGCTGCTTTTAGGATTCTCTCTTTGTCTTTAACCTTTGCCATTTTAACTATAATGTATCTTGGTGTGGGCCTGTTCGGGTTTATCCTGGTTGGAACTCTCTGCACTTCCTGGGCTTTTATGTAGGTTTCCTTCATCAGGTTAGGGAGGTTTTCGGACCTTATTACTTCAAATATGTTCTCAATCCCTTGCTTCCTCTCTTCACCTTCTGGTATTCCTATGATGTGCATGTTGTTGTGCTTGATGTTATCCCAGAGGTCTCTTAAACCATTCTCATTGTTTTTTATTCTTTTTTCTTTCTGTTGTTCTGTTTGGGTGATCTCTGCTAACTCGTCTTCTAAGTTGCTGATTCGATCCTCTGCTTCATCTAACCTGCTGTTAATTCCTTCAAGTGAGTTCTTTATTTCAGTAATTGTGTTCTTTAGTTCTAACTGGTTGTTCATTATGATTTCTACATTCTTCTTTATGTCGTCTCTAAGCTCCTTAAACATTCCTATCATCAGTGTTCTGAACTCTATCTCTAATAGGTTGGTTACTTCTGTTTCATTTGGTTCCATTTCTGGAGGTTTCTTCTGTTCTTTTATTTGGGACGTGTTTCTTTGTTTCCCCATTCTGGCTGACTCTCTGTGTTTGCTTCAATGTATTAGGTAGATCCCCTAGAGTTCTTAGTTCTTGCTAGGTTATCTTATGTAGTATGTGTCCTTTATATTTGACTTGCACTACTTCGTACTTCTCCTCTGCCTGTGCTCCAAAGCTGACTCTTGTGTTGTGTATATTGTCCTGTTCAAGAAGATCTTTAATTGATTTTCGCTTGTGAGTAGGTGGGGTTAACTCCTAGGCTGATTAGTTGTGAGACTTGGCTCTGCCCACCGCAGGGCATTCTGCTGCGTGAGAGTTGACCACTTAAATGTGGTTTGTCCTATGGGCTCTTGTGCCTGTGGAGAATTCCCTCTGGGTGTGTCACTTGTAGGTCAAACCCGGTAGTACTCTGGTTTGGTCTGGAGTTGGCCTCTGGGTGTGTTGAATCTTGTGCCTCTTAAGCTGGGCCCTGGTAGGGCAATTTCAGAACAAAGCAAATCACCAAGCACAACAACAAGAACAAAGGAAAAAATCAAATACCTACACAGGTAAAAACACCCGACAACCCCCACTCAACACAGGCAAAGATATCAAAGATATAAAGACAAAACAACACAAAAAGCAGCGCCAGTCTTGGCTTAAGCCCATCAAGTACTCTCCAGGTTGTCCTCTGCTGTACCAAAGAGTCCTCTGTGTATTGTGCAGGCAGAGCTGGTCACCTGGTGCCCAGAGTGACGTTGGAACTGCAGATTTAGATGAGTGGGGCTGAGGGGTCTGGATGGTAGTTTCTACAAAGTCAGTGCAGTTTCTGCTCTTGCCTGCACATATGCACACTGAGGGTAGCACCACCAGCCCTGTGTCCAGCTGTTTTGAGTCTTAGGGCACTTTTTCCGTGTGTGTGTGTGTGTGTGTGTGTGTGTGTGTGTGTGTGACGGGCGGGAGATTTCTGAGCTGCTGAAAGCCCCAGAGCTGCGTCTGCCGCCTACTGCTGATCCCTGGGAGTGCCTCCACAGTTGTAATTTCCCCGCCCTAGGCAGGCCAGAAAGGGTGGGGGCTGGGGATGGAGGGGTCTTCTCTCTCCCAGCCCAGCCATGTCACACTCTTCCCGCAGGCCAGAAAAGGTGGTGGCTGGGGGTGGAGGAGTCTCTTCTCTCCTAGCCCAGCAAAAATCACACGCTTCTCAGCCTCTTCCCTGGGTCAGAGCTGAACGCTGGTCTTCTCAGAGCCTGAGCACTAAGGTTCCTCTGTAATCTGACACTACTCCTCAGTTCAGGGGCCAGTTTAAGTCTCTGGAAGGGTGGGGGTAGGATTGGAAGAGCGTGGGGGAGGGGCCCAGGTATGGAGTTTGTGTCCTTTGTCTGGCGTAGGGCCCAACTGGAGGTCTCTCTGAGGTTATTGCCTCAAATGCTGGATATGCTGCCCCCTCGGCGGGAGAGATCAGCTGTGGGACGCAGGGGAAGAGCCCACCTCCTGGCTTTTGTGTCCTCTGTTCCGTCCTGGGATCCCCTGCGTCTCTGCAGCTGTGGATGCCAGCCGCGTTTCCACCGCCGCAGACATGGGCGTGTTTCCACAGCCACAGGTGCGGGCCACGTTTCCACCGCCGCAGATGCGGGGCACGTCTCCACTCCGCTCCCTTCCCTCTTCCCCTGCTCTCCCAATTTGCCCACCTTCAAGTAATCCTTGCACGAGTCTCTTAGCTGTTCTGCGTGATGAGCGGAGAGTCCTTTGATGGGTTATAGATGTCCCGTTTGTGATAAGATCCGGAGGAGAACTCAAAAAGTGTGCCCCGCTGCTGCCATTCCTATGACATCACTCCAGTCAACAGCTTCTTAAACATGACACCTAACCAAGAAAAAGCAACTAAATAATGAAAAAAACAGTTTGAACTTCATCAAAATTTAAAGTTTTGTACGTTAATGGGCACTATCAAGAAAGTATAAGGGCAACCCACTACTTGCAAATCATATATTTGGTAAGCATGTTGTATTCAAAATATATAAAGATGTCTTACAACTCAACAACAAAAAGACAAACAATCCAGGGACGGCCCGGTGGCTCAGGCGGTTAGAGCTCCGTGCTCCTAACTCCGAAGGCTGCCGGTTCAATTCCCACATGGGCCAGTGGGCTCTCAACCACAAGGTTGCCAGTTCAATTCCTCAAGTCCCACAAGGGATGGTGGGCTCCACCCCCTGCAACTAAGATTGAACACGGCACCTTGAGCTGAGCTGCCTCCCGGATGGCTCAGTTGGTTGGAGCACGGGCTCTCAACCACAAGGTTGCCAGTTCGATTCCTCGACTCCCTCAAGGGATGGTGGGCTCCGCCCCCTGCAACTAAGGTTGAACACAGCACCTTGAGCTGAGCTGCCGCTGAGCTCCCGGATGGCTCAGTTGGTTGGAGTGCATCCTCTCAACCACAAGGTTGCCGGTTCAACTCCCGCAAGGGATGGTGGGCTGTGCCCCCTGCAACTAGCAACGGCAACTGGACCTGGAGCTGAGCTGCACCGTCCACAACTAAGACTGAAAGGACAACAACTTGAATTGGAAAACAGGCCTGGAAGTACACACTGTTCCCCAATAAAGTCCTGTTCCCCTTCCCCAATAAAATCTTTAAAAAAAAAAAAAAGACAAACAATCCAATTTTAAAAATGGGCAAAGTACTCAAATAGGCGTTTCTCTAAAAAAGATATACAATGGCCAAGAAGACATGAAAAAACGCTCAACATCAGATTCATTAGGTAAATGAAAATCAAAGCCACAATGAGACACACCTTCAGACCCACTAGCATGGCTATAATTTTAAAAAATGAAAAATAACAAGTGTTAGCAAGGATGTGAAAAAAACAGAACCCTCATATATTGCTGATGGGAATGTAAAATGATGCAGACACTTTGGAAAACAGTTTGGAAGTTCCTCAATAGGTTAAACATAAAATTAGCATAGAACCCTGCAATTTTATTCCTAGGTATATACCCAAAATAACTGAAACTCAGGTGTTCAAACGAACATTTGTATATATGAATGTTCATAGCAGCATTACTGACAATAGCCAAAGGTGGAAATAATCCAAATGTCCATCACCTGATGAATAAATAAAAAAATGTGGTCTACCCATACGATGGAGTATTACTCAGCCATAAAAAGGAACGAAGTACTGATACATGTTGCATAATGTTGAAATCATTATGGTAAGTGAAGGAAGACAGCCACAAAAGGCCATATATTGTATGATTCCATTAATATGAAATATTCAGAACAGGCAAATTTGCAGACACAAAAGAGATTAGGGGAGAGAGGGGAACAGGGAGTGACTGCTTAATGGACCTGGGGTTCCCATTTGGCGTGGTGAAAAAGTTCTCGAACTAGATATTGGTGATGATTGTACAACATTATAAGTGTACTTAATGTCACTGAGTTGTACACTTAAAAATGGTTAAAATGGTAAATATTATGCTATGTGTAATTTATCAGAATAAGTAGTAAAATGTAAAACAGTAATCTTACCAAAACTAGCCTTAAAAAATGCTTAAAAATAAAATAAATGAGGAAACTAATCAGAAACAGTCTCAGAGATATAGAGAAAAAAACTGAGGGTTGCCAGATGGCAGGGAGGTGGGGATGAGGGAGAAGGTGAGGGGATTAGAAAGCACAAATTGGTAACTACAAGATTGACACGGGGGTACGAAAGACAGTTTGGGGAATATAATCAATAACGTTGTAAAGATTTTGCAGGGTTTCTGATGGACACTTATCTTATCAGGGAGACCACCTAATGGACGGCGTAGGTGCCTGACCACTGTGCTGTACACCTGAATCTGAAGCTAGGTAATACTGAATGTCAACTATAATTTTATATGTATACGGTGACAGAAATGTGGAGTACAGCATAGGGAATAGAGTCAATGGAACTGTAACAGCTATATGTGATGTCAGAGGGACAGTAGATTGGGGGGAGGGTTATCACTTTGTGAGGGGTGTAAATGTCTAACTATTACATTGTTTTGGACACCTGAAACTAATAATAAAATAAGTGCTTAAAGAAACCTAATAATACAAAAATACAAAATATGAAATATTTAAGAAGTCAAAGTTAAAACTATTGGTGATCGAATAAGAAAAAATCCTAAGAAAAAAAATTAATGCTCATTAATATCAAGGAAAAATCTGAGAGTTAGGCTAAAAGGAGCTAACGTAGTTGGTTATTAGCCAATATATCTACTGTTAGGTCAATGGCAGACAGAGGCAGGATTTTTCACGAAGTGTAGATCCCAGCAAGACTCAATTATTGTCCGACTCCTAGAACCTAAGTCATGAGCCAAGAATCCTCAAGTGCTTTCTTTCATCTCAGGTCATTTCCAAACACAAGGCACATGGCTCTTTGAAGTCGGGAAGGGCAGAAAAATCAGAATTGTACTCTAGCTTCCCATTCAGCTCATCACACTAGTTATTGTAGCCTTCTCTGCGCTTGTAAAGGCTGTTGCAGAGATCGAATACTTACTTCCTTGTAGTGGGGTAAATGTCCAGCAGGCGGTGATAATACGTTATTCTAGATTCAGCAATAACATGTAATTCTAAACATGACTTAAGTTTTTTTACGTAGAACATCTTAGAAACTGAGTTAAGTTTTTGAAATAAGCCTAATTTTTACAATTCTCATCTGAAATTAAATAGATTAATACTTTTTTTACAGTTATCCATTTAAAAATGTGAAAGTTTCCAAATCCTATTTAATATATTCATTCTAGTTATATACTATACCCTCAATTCAGAATATGGGAAATTAACTAAATGTTTTGTCAGAAATCTAGTTGTGCTTTATTTGCTTGAATACAGCCATAATAGCTATATTATATATTTCATTCTCAGTAGAAAAATATGCAAATCCATCTAAAACTGCTCAAAAACTTTTTTAAAAGAAATAATGATGATTTTTACCCACATACAATTTCAAAACCTACTTCTTCTACTTATTTATCTGTATTTTAGAAAATTATTCCAATGTATTTGTTTTCCTCGATGACCCTAAAATATATCAAATAAATATGTAAACCTGATATTTACCTTTAAGAATTCTTAATCCAGCGCCTCAGACTGCTCAGCCATGCTACCACCCAAATTCCTAGAAGTACTTGATAGGTGCACAACTACCCCATACAATTCTTCTTCTTACATATTCATAATTTCCTAGACTGGAAGAAGACACGGTATGAAACAGATAAGAAGCAAATCATGATTTGATGACTATAAATTTTCTAAATTTGTTATTATACAAAAGATAATCATTACGCAAACACAAGATCTTTAAGATATTTCATCGTTTTCCAAAATGGGACTTGAAGCAGTCCTTAAAAGATTTTTTAACAGCTTTAGTGATACAATTTCATAACATAAAACTCATCCATTTAAAATTAAATAAAATTCAGTGGTTTTTATTATGTTTAGAGCTTAGAACATTTTCATCATCTTAAAAAGAAACCTCATACCCATTAGCAGTCACTCGCTGTCTTAGTCCATTGCGGCTGCTATAACAGAGTACCACAGACTGGGCAACATATGAACAACAGAAATTTCTCACAGTTCTGGAGGCTGGGAAGTCCAAGATCAAGGTGCTGGCAGCTTCATTCTGTTGAGGGCTGGCTTCCTGGTCCACAGACAGCCATCTTCTTGCTATAAACTTACCTGTGAAAGGGGCAAGGGAGCTCTCTGGGGTCTCTTTTTTAAGGGCTCTCATCCCATTTAGTAGGGCTCCACCCTTATGATCTAATCACCTCCCAAAGACCCTACCTTCAAATGTCATCACACTGGAGATTAGGTTTCAACATATGAATGGGGGGGCAAACTTTCAGTCTATAGTGCTCCCCATTATCTGTCAGCCTATCCCCAAGAGCCCTAGACAACCACTTAACTACTTTCTGTCTATTTATAGATTGCGTATTGTGGATATTTTCATATAAATGGAACCATACAATATGTGCTCTTTCATGACTGCATTATTTCATTTTGCATATTGTTTATGAGGTTTGTCCATATTACAATATGTATCACTTCTTTATTTTTTTTGTTAGTGTTCCATTATATGGAAATAACATTTTATTTATTCATTCATCAGTTGATTCCACTTTTGGCTATTATGAATAATGCTGCTATGAACATTTGTGTACAAGTTTTTGTGAGGACGTTTTCATTTCTTAGGTGTATATCCAGGAGTGCAACTGCTCAGTCATATGGTATTTCTAATTTAGATTTTTGAGGAACTGCCAAATTGTATTGCAGTTGGCTATACCATTTATAGTACAGTTGGCAATGAATATTTCAATTTCTCCACATCCTTACTTGTCTTTATCACAGCCACCCCAATGGTGGAAAGTGGTATCTCATTGTGATTTTGATTTGAATTTACCTAATGACTAACGATGTTGAGTGTCTTTTCATGTTATTATCCATTCACATACTTTTCTGGGGAAAGATATCTATTTAGATCCTTTGCCTGTGATTTAATTGGCTTGACTTTATGATTGAGTTGTTAAACTCTGGATACAAGACATTTATCAGATATGTGATTTGCAAATATTTTCTCCCATTCTGTGCATTTTCTGTTCATTTTCTTGGTCTCGTTTGAAGAAAAGTTTTTAATTTTGATTAAGTTAAATTCATGAATTTTTCATTCATTTGTGCTTTTGTGCATCATAGCTACAAAATCACTAACTCAAGGTCACGAAGGTTTACTATTTTGTCTAGGAGTTTTCAAGTTTTAGATATTCCATTTAGGTTCGTGATCCATTTTGAGTTAATATCTACATATGATGTGATATAGGGGCCCAATGAGATTGTTTTGCATGGAGATATCCAGATGTCCCAGCCCCACTTTCTGAAAAGACTGTTCTTTCCCCCATTGAACTGTCTTGGTGTTCTTGTTAAAAAACAAGTTGACCCTAGATGAATGGGTTTATTTCTGGACTCTTGGTTCTGTTCCATTGATCTATGTGTATCCTTACACCATTAAACAGTGTCTTGATCAGTGCAGCTTTGTACTAAGCTTTGAAACAGGGAAGTGAGGTCTCCAACTTTGTTCTTTTGCAGTATTATTTTGGTTATTTGTGGCCCCTTGCATTTCCACTTGAGTTTTAGGATCAGCTTGATTATTTCTACAAATGCCAGCTGGGGTTTGATAGGGATGCACTGAAACTGTATATCAATTTGGGGAGTACTGCTACCTTAACAATAGTCAGTCTTCGCATCTATGAGTATCAAATATCTATGAGTAAAAAAATGCATTTATTAGATGCAGTTTTACTTTCTTTAAACAATGTTTTGATACGGTGTATTACATTGATGTTAATAAAACCTTGCATTACTGGGATAAACCCAAGTTGGTCATGGAGTATAATTTTTTTATATATTGCTGAATTTGATCTGCTAGTATTTTCTCAAGCATGTTAAATGTGTAGACTTTTTTTTTTTTAAATCAGATTTGGGGCATTATCAGACCTTATGTCTTCAAAGATTTTTCTGTCCCTTTGTCTCTTCCTCTGGTATACCCATGAGTGTGTTTGTGTGCTTAATAGTGTAAACACACATTTCTCGAAGGCTCCGTTCGTATTTCTTCACTTTTCAAGTCCAGAATTTCCATCTGGCATGTATATATGTATGAACTCTATTACTGATACTCTCTTTTTGATGAGACATTGTCATGATATAGTCCTTTAATTAAACATGGCTTTTTAATGCTCTTTGAACATATTTATAATAGCTGCTTTGAAGTCCTTATCCACCAAGTTCAACATCTGATCCCCCTTAAAGTCAATTTCCACTGTCTTTTCCCCCCTATGTATGGGTCACATGCTCCTGTTTCTTTGCATGTCTTATAACTTTTTATTAATCTGAACAGTTTAGGTAATATATTGTATCAGCTCTGGACACTGATTGTTCCTGCTCCAAGATTTGCTGCTGTTTAGTAACTTGGCTGGACACAATCTGTCAAGCCTATTCCCCCAGCCAGTGTGCCGCCTCTAATGTTCCTGTTAGGATTTGTTATTATCTTTAAACCTGGCTTTTTGAGGGTCACCCCTGGGTCAGTAATTTAGTAGTCAGACACTGATTGATCCGAGTTGTGCTTAAACCCTTGAATCAATAAGGTTTTCATTTTTTGCTGTTTTAATCTGTGCGGCCTGGACACTGCTTTTACACTTCAGGGACTTTACAGGTTTGTCGCACATTTAGTCAAGGGCTAATAGCAAAGCAGTTTCCTCTCCAGTTGCTCCTGCATGTGGCATTAGGCATGTACACATTCTTCCATATCACCAGGCCTCCTTTGCGCTTTCTCTGATCTCCCTGCTAAACTTCTGGCTACTCTGCCTCTATTAGTGTCATACCATGCTTTTGGACTCTGCTGATTTTTATTTTGGACGATTCCTTGGAGGCATAAATTGCTCCACAATAAAGTTAGGCCCCTCAGGCAGGGCCAGCGTATTGCCAGTCTTTGAGGTTTTCTCTGACCCCCTCCTAGGCAGAATCTCTGTTTTATGCAACAGTGTCTAGGAGAGATGGGAGCTGCCACTTGGCTGCTGAGCCCACTGGAACACCTCTTCTGTAACCCAGAGTTGGGTGGGTGTTTGGGGTATAGCCTCTAGCTCAGAAGTTGTTGCATCCTACTACAATTACTAGTTCTACAGATTTTGAATAAATGGTTTTCAATTCATTGTAAATCACTTTATCATTCTCCAGAGACTCTGAATGATTGTCTTTGCGAATTCTGATAAAGTAGACAGATGTTTCTCTGGGGAGAGGTTCCACTGAGATCTGCACATTATCATCCAGAAGTCCTCTGCATCAGTTTTCAACTGACTATGCAGACACGGGTGATCAACTGTATGTATTTAACTTAGTCCACAAAGCTGATTATAAACAGAAAAATAAATTTCGAATTTTTAAGTTAAAATTAATGTCTAACTTAAAAAAATTATATACTTTATTCTTCCTCGTTACTACCCCAGCTAACAAAAAGTTGCCTACAAATAGATACAAGAGGAAAGCACAGCATATAAAAAATTCAGTATTGTTCAATTTCATACATGATTTAACTGTGCTATTGTATTCAGGTGGAATACTCATAAATGCCCAGGATGTCGAACTATTACATAGGTCCTTATACATTTATGCTTTCAGCACTTTTTTCAGAAAGGCTCAGTAACCTCTGTTCACCAGAGGATAAAGTTTAGAAAAAGTATGCTACCTCGGTAAGCTCCTGCCTTCTGGGATAGACAGTCTTCAATTGTATTTCTGTAAGCTGTACTTTGATTGGATATACTCCAAAGGTAGGAAACATTTTTATATCATATTACCCTTTTTGGCTTTTCAATGAAATTTCAGATTTTCTATTATATTATATGCCAAACCTTTGAAAAACAGACATTAAAATCTAAATTTTACCACAGAGGGAATGAAGAGGAAACATGCTTAAGTGACTTCCAAAGTCATACAATTCATTAACGACAAGCCTAGAACTAAAAGCAATGGAAGGACTCCTTGACATCCAGCCTTCAGCTCTGTGCACCAAATCTAGTTAGATAAACTAATATTCTTCCTGGAAAGCTGAAAAAAATTGGTTTTACTGGTATATACTTAAAAGTAGACTTTAATTCACATGTACTTTTATGCTCCTTGGGAAGATATCCTTTTCTGAATATTACAAAAATAAAACATTGGTAATTCAGGTCAACAGTATGTTCTGTTAAACACTATTGCCCATTGTCTTAGTCAGATCAGGTTGCTATAACAAAACTGCCATAGACTGGGTGGCTTAAAAAAAACCAGAAATTTATTTCTCACAATTCTGGAGGCTGGAAGTCCAACATGGTGGGTTCCGGTGAAAGCCCTCTTCTTAGCTTGTAGACAACTGCTTTCTTGCTATTTCTTCACATGGTGGAGAGAAAGGTCGTATTTTTCTTGTCTCTTTTATAAAGACATCAATCCCATTCATAAGGGCTCCACCTTCACGATCTAATTACCTCCCAAAGTCTCCACTTCCACATACCATTACATTGGGGGTTAGGGCTTTAACATATGAATTTGGGGAGACACAAACATTCAGCCCACAGTATCCATATTTATTAGAAATAGAATTTTTAAATGATTCTATTTAAAAACCTAAAAGTTTAATAAAGTGAAAATATCAACTGAAATCTTAAAAATACAGAGGGTGCCAAAAATTGTATACACATTTTAAGAAAGGAAAAAAAAACTATTAAAATTGTAATAATATATACCAATAACAAAAGATGAATACAAATCATGTGTATACATTTTTTTGGCACCCCCGGTATTAATACCAATTTTAGAGATTTTTCTTTCTAGTAAACCATTTTGTAAATAAAAGGTAAACAGAAAATTTCTACTATGTTAATAAAAGTTATGTGAAGTACCACAGACTGAACTACTTTTCTTTCCAGATCATCCCCAATGCCAAGGAAGAAATTACGATAAAATGGAAAACAAAATGTTAGAAATCTAATAACAACTTTAGCATTGAACATTAAGTGAACATTTATAATGTCAACAATTTTGCACAAATACTAGGTAAACAAAGTATTATTTGTGTACAATTGGGATAATAAATCAAGTTTTCTATTCTTTTTTCCAGACATCTTTTCCACCGAAGCAAAATAGCTATTCTTATATAAACCTTGTTTTACTTTGCCACGAAGTCTTCCAAAAAGAGTTTTCAAATAACTAGAGGTTTGGCCTATTTCTATAGCCATATGTACAATCTTAAGTGAGTTAAAACATTGATCAAGGAAAACTGGGGCAAAAAGGTGCCCAGGGAATAATTACTGAACAAATGACAAACCTAAGGGAACATTTTTTTTCTTCTGAAACGTAAACTTAAGTTTAGAAAAGTTTCTTCAATAATCTGAAGATTGTTAGGCATTAAATAACCAGATCCCTTCTCACAAGTTAAAGTTCTACGTGATCTTAAAGATCAAAATATCACGTTCTGAAAAACAAAATGGAAAGTTATTTGGAGTACAAACTTAAAAACCAAAGAGAACTCTATATGAGATTACCCATTGTAGAAGCTATCACATTTATTTCGAAGCAACTAAAGTTTGCCATCAACATACCATACCATTAAATACTTTTTGAAACGCCTCCTTCACTTGGCTTCCAGCAAAGTGAAGCCTGGCTTTTCTTGTAGCTCACTGGAGGGTCCTTCTCAGTATTTTGCTGGTTCCTCCTCTACTTTTTAAGGTTGGCATACCCCAGGGCTCAGTCTTTTGTCACCTTCTCCTTCCTAGTTGCACTAAGTGAGCTCATCCAATGTCATGACTATTCCCTAATGACTCCCAAATTAATTTGCCAGTTCCCACTTGTACCTCGGATATCCAACTTGGATATCCAACTGCCTACTCAGCATCTCCAACCTAACACAGCCACAACAGAACTCCTGATTCCACATCTGTTCCTCCTCCAAGATGCCTCACCTTTGCATTCCAGAATTCACCCAGTTGCTCAAAAACCTAGGAGTCATCCTTTACCGCTCTCTTCCCCTCTCCTTATGTCCAAGTTATCAGCAGATGCTACCTTCTCTACCTTTAAAATAGAGCCTGAATCTAGCATCTAACCATCTCTTCCACCCTCTTCAATCACACTAGTCTAAGACTCTCGCTTGGAACACTAATAACCTAACCGGTCTCTCTTCTTTAACCCTAAATCCTCTTCAGTCTAACCTTCACCCTGAAGCTCCATGTAGCTAAGTCAAATTATGTCACTCCTCTGCATTCAATCCTTTGAATGGTTTCCCATGACATATCCATACCTAACTGTAAGGACTTTCATGAACTATTCTCTGGCTTTCTCCCATTTCAATTCTTAACGTTCTTCTTCCTTAATCACTATGTTGTAGCCTTACTGGCCTCTCTGCTATTCTTCAAACAGGCCAAGGAAGTTAACATTTTTAAGCTTTTTTACTTGCCTTGACGTCTTTCCAGAATGCTCTTTCCCCAAATAGTCACATGGTTCATCCACTCATTTCAATAGGGCCTCTGCAAATGTCACCAGCTCAAACAAGCCTTCTTTAACCACCTTATCTAAAATAGCGATTCTCTCAACATTCTATCTCTATTCCTTGCTTTTTCTTTATAGCACCTGATATTACATGTTTATTTATATTTTTATTGTCTGTCTTCTCCAATAGGATATAGTAAATTCCACAAAAGCATGTACTTTGTATTGGCCACAGCTGTATAACCAGCACACAGAAGAATACTTGGCACATAGTAAGCTCAATAAATATGTATTGAATCCAAAAATGAATGAATAAATGGGATTCTATTCTGAGAATTATCCAGTAATATAGTTTAGGGTTTTATTTTGCTTTGAAGCAAAAAAAAAACACAAAACAAACAAACAAACAAAAAACAAAAACCTAGAAAAGAACCACAAGAATGTGCCCTTAAAAACAAAAATTCAGCTTGATTTCTCTCAAATGATATGAATTTTATTAAAAGGGGGAGAGTTACTCAGTAGCACTGATGCAAAATTTTATAGTAAGTTTTCAGCAAGATATTTTAACTATTATAACTTTTTTTAAAGCTTCAGAATTATCCCTGAAAATAAAGTTGCAATTAGTTTATTTGTGCCTGAAGACTTAAAAAGTGGGATATATACATATACTGGTACGCACACAAAAGAGAGCAGTTTCGTGAAACAGTAATGTCTTGATTATCCCACAATTCTCTCTCCCCTTCCTTCTCTCATCAAATTGCCACCAGTGAAGGCCAAGGACTCGACCAACTACCTAAAGCTAGCTTTTAGAGTTAGAAATGTATCCTGTTAACTGGGTGTTGGTGCAGTTGTTCACAGTAAGAAAAACGGCAACACCCACAGAGGTTTTACGGAGGCAGCAGAGTATTTTGCATGAATATGTCTGTGGCTTAACTGCCACTGTATTATCTGCTCTCTTCCATCAGCGCAGTTTATACTCCACAAGAATGTAAAAAACCCCAGCACATAACGATGTATCTCTTGATATATAATTTGGTGAAAGGCAGAGCTTGATGATGAAATCATTTTTCAATAGGGGGCTAAAGGCTCTAGATCCTGAAAAACAAAGTTAGCCACATCAAAGCTCTCCTGAGCCAAGGACAGAAGGCTAGTCCAAGCACTCCCTGAGGATGTCTGTTGGTGAAAAGAATATGGAAACTCAAGTTGAGCCACTTGGCCTCTCTAGCTACATGGAAGGAATTTAGTCCAGTATGCTCCGTTTATTCCTATCTGCATGTGTTTCATGTCGATCATGGGGTTTATGCTCTCCGATCAGTGGACAGAAGAACGATGGATACTACTTCTTATGAAAAGTTTCAAGCCTTGTAACCCCTCTGAAAATAAATAGTCCAAATACCAGTTCCATTTCTTTCCCTGTAGGCAAAAAAAGAGGATAATTACTTATCAAATATTTACTATGTTTATTCTCTACTTTCTCTTCTTTGCCGAGGAAAGGTTCCCCGCATCCTGGATGCACATACTGAGTTAGCTCAGAGGAGACAGGTTCATAATTGCAACTTGATCACTACGTAACATTCAGACCAGAAAGTACCCAAAGTTTAAGGGCTAAACATTCTTTTTAGTATATTGGCAAAAAAATTTAGCTGTTCAACTGATTAAGTATTGTGAAATGGAAATGGGTCATTACTCCCACCCGCTGTGAAACAGATAACACAGGAGCAGACATTATTATATTACTGCCTATGTTAAATATGTACACATCAGGGTTTCTATAATAATGAGACAACTGTGTATGCTTTTGTTAAATTGGCCTTTTTATAGTCACACTATGAACACATGCAACTGTATTCTAAAATGAGACTCATGGTCACAACAAGAGCCAAAACCATGCATAGTTTTATCTTTAGAGGAGACTGTAGAGGGTATGTGTCAATAAATTCACCTAAAAGTCACTGGAATAAATTCAGAAGGCAAACATTTCATTTTGACTTTGTGGAGGCAGCAGACTTAAGATCTGGGAAAAAGTGAAGGTATAAATTCTTTTAATGATATGAAGCTGTATGAATTCCCTGAACATGATCAAAATAAGTTTGTTTACCTGAATAGAGCTCACGTCTACTGTCCTTTCTTCTGGCCATTCCTTTGAAAAAAAAAAAAAAAAAACACAAAATCAGGAAGGGTGTCCATATGGGGATAGAAATATTCAGTTAGCAAAAATTACCAGAACACTAAGATGGCTCTTTACTGTCTGATTCATTTGCTACATTCTATTCCTACCATCAGTCTTGGATTCCTTTTGAATAAACACACACCATAACCTTCCACATTTCTTCCTAGAAGCACAAACAGAAGAAAAGTAAAACCACAGTGGACAAAGTGAGCACCATTTTGCTAATCTATGGCCTTACTTTTTAAAATTCTGTGTTCAGCCACTGGGGTGGCAATGGAAGGTATCAGAGAGAAGGCTTTTTCAGAGGAATAAGAATTGAGTCTTGAAGGAAAAGGAGGAAGTCTGGTGAGGCAGTCTGTGTAAACAGTAGCTATAAAACTGTAATTCTTTATGAGAACTCAGGCCTAAGTGACCCCATTTATTCCCTGGCCTTAACTATCATCACCTATTGTATTTTATTGAAAAGCTGTCAATTCTTACAAACATTTTTTATTCATCGCTAAGAAAAACCTGCCTATTAAATTATATATAACACAATGCCTTTTCAACACTTAGAATTTTTTAAAAATTTTATAATGACTGCAAGATGTAGGCAGATTATGATCATATATCATTTTTATAAACATGAAATGGTAAATATATACAAAATTAGTGGTGAAAGTAATTCTAAAACTTCACATTTAGAATCCAACTCTTCTGAATTACTTTTCTACTACTTGAGTTTGGATATCTATGCGTGTTCACAAAATAGCATCATCTGTGCCAGAGTGTGGACCATGCAGCATTTCTTAAAAGAACTAAAAGTTACTGGTGCTGGGGTGCCAGCTACATAAAGCTAATCAGCTTTTGGTCCCTGTTTCAAAAAAAGTCCACAACATATATCCTTCCCTCCCCTCTTCCTCTAAGTCATCTGGTTTCTGGGACTTAAAACAGTGCTCCAATACTGTCTCCAAAAATTTTCCCCAAGCTGCTGACATCCATTGTGCAAGGTCTAATTCTGGTAATCTGCCTGTGCACTCTCAAAAACTGCAAATGACAACTACATCATGATTGCTGCCTGGCTGACATCAATCAGAAGATGAGACGCATCCTGATCTCTGAGAAGTTAAAAAGTAAAAAAAGTGTGTTTTTGGAACTGTTGAAATATTGTCCATGCTGATGAATTCCGTATTTATTTCTCTAGTTCCAACCTCTCTCCTGAGCTCCAAGCCCGCATTTCCAACAGCCTACTTATATTTCTTGAATGTCTTAACAGGCATCTCACACTGAAGTAGGTCAAAACAGAACTTGATTCTCAACTTGCCTTCCCAAACAACCAAAATAACCTCTCCTGTTCTTTCATCAGTATTCCTCTTATTAATAAACGAAACCACCCATCAACCCAATTGCTCAACTCAAAAAACTCAAAAGTCCTTTTGTTTTCTCATTCCCACTTCTAATTAAGCTATCTTCAAGTCTTGTCTGTTCTATCTCTGTAATACGAGTATATCTCACATCAGTCCACTTCTATGCATCTCTACTACCACCACTTCAATACAAATCACTATCAGTATCTCTTATCTAGACTCCACCAACAGCCTCCTAATTGGTGCCCCTGCTTCCACTCAGGCCTCCCTTATAACTATCCTCCATGCAAAAGCCAAAGTGATCTCTACGAAACATCAACTCAGAACATACTACAACCCTGCTTAAAAATCTTTTGTTTCCCCATGGCACTACTACCAGATTTGTAAGGTAGATGGCCCTGCATCTCTCCAACCTCACGGCATTCCATTCTACCTCTTGCTCCTTAACCATTAAGTCAAACTGTACTTCCTTTTTCCCTCGAATCCCTTGAGCCCTTGTACTGCTCCCACTGCCTGGAACTCTCTTCTTCCAGATATTCCTAGGCCAGCTTATTCTCATCTTTTAGAAGAAACCTCAGATCAAATGTCGCTCCACAAAAACGCCTTCATGAACACCCGTCCCTGACAACTCTCCAGTCACTCGCTGTTCTCATCCCACCCTGTTTATGTACTTCGTAGCCTTTCTCAAAATTTAAAATTATGTTTACTTATTTCATTACTTGCATAGTGTTTATTTTCATCAGGTGTTTAAACTCCATTTGGGCAGAGATGGTATCTATCTTCTTAAATACTGTATTCCCAATGCCAGAAGCATAGTGGACACTAAATAAATATTTGTTGAATGAGTAAACAAAGAAACAACTAGTCATTAATTCAAAGGTAATTTATGATAAGAAAACCTAGAGCTTCAGAATTTCCTGAAATGTAAGCTCTACAAATGTTCGAAATATTTCAACTCATTAAATGAGCTGAGCTCCTTGACACTGAGAACCAATTGGCTAAATTAAATTTACTGAACTATCTCTAAAAATCTGGTTAATTTGAAATATTTACAGTGTGATAATTCAGTAAAATAAAACTGTCAAAACTAAATCATACTAACATGGTAGGTATCAGAGGTTATTTTTACCATCTCAAAAGTAAGATACTTAGATAATGAATCGTTAGTTGGTGATAATTAGGGCTCACAAGGCACTCTTTTAAAAAAAAAGATTGGCATTAAAGCCTACTTTCAGAACCACATAGAAACATCATCAATTATAAAAATGGCAGTTTCATCTTCTGCCAAATGTGTTCTATGCCACTAGAATTTAACCATCCAGAACCAACCTTCCTTAAACATTTTAAAAACTACTTTCTATTTAAAAGAATATATCAATTCCTGATCCTCCAAAACAAGTTCGCTTACCTATATCCAAGTTGATACTATTTACAACTTTAGAGACTGAGTCTTCTAATTAAGACACACACACACACACACACACACACACACACACACACACACACACAGTCTAGGGAAAAAAACTGACTTATGAAAATCAATTCCACTCTATCTATGATTCATTACATGCTTTTCCAAATGAGAATTGAATGAAACTGTGTTGACAGGGTATGGAGAAATGGGCACCCATTCATTGTTAGCGGTAATGTAAACTGGTATAACCTCTACTCAAAGCAATTTGACAATACATAACAAAATTAAAAAGATATACCCTTTTGAAAGCAATTCCACTTGGAACAATTTTATCCAATAGACACACTTGCATGTGTTTAAAATGATGCATATAGTTCAAGAACATTCATTAGAGTATAATTTAATAACAAGATTAGAAACAAATTAAATGCTCAATTATAAATTATATATTTAACTTATGTTAGATCCATACAATGAAATACTACAGACTTCAACAAGAATGAGGCAGCCCTTTATGTAAAAATATGAAACAAAGCCAAGATATGAAGTCAAAAAATCAAGAAGCAGAAAAGTATGTATAGCGTATAGTGTTGAAAAAGATCATTTACAAAGATGTACACAATATGCCTCTAGAAGGATATAAGAAACTGAGAGTGGTTATTTTATCATAAAAAGTGCCCACGTGGACTTCCACTTCCAGGATGAGGCCATGAGGAGTTCTGTAGACCCATTCCCTAGCAAAATGGGCAAAACTGGCAAAAATAATTTTTAAAAATCTAGTATTTAATGTCTCTGGAAATTGTCCTAAGAGCATATGGCAAATATAAAAATATTTATTGAAGAAAATCTACTAAAATTCCATAAGAAGAGTGAGTGTCTGGGGCATGTGAGCCATGACCGGCTCTTTCCTAATGAGTGTGGTTGAGGGGTCAGGGCTATAAACACCTACATTAAAAATAAAGGAAGATCTCAATTCAATAATCTAACCCACTGCCTTAAGAAACTAGAAACAGGAGAACAAATTAAAACTAAAGCAAGAAGGAAGTAAATAATAAAGATTAGAGCAAAAATAAATGAAATAAGGAATAAAAACAGAGAGTCTCACACTTTCTGATTTCAAAACTTACTAAAAAGTTATAGTAATTAAAACAGTGTGGTACTGGAATGAAAACATACAGATCAATGGAATAGAATAGAGCGCTCAGACATAAACCTTCATGTATATGGTCAAATGATCTTTGGCAAAGGTGTCAAAACAACTCAAAGGGGGAAAGAACAGACTCTTCAACAAAAAGTGCTAGGAAAACTGAATATCTACATGCAAAAGAATAAAGTTAGACCCTTACTTTACACCATATACAAAAATTAACTCAAAATGGATTAAAGACCTAAATGTAAGACTTAAAATATAAAATTTCTAGAAGAAAACAGGGGGAAAGCTTTGACACTAGACTTTGCAATGATTTCTTGGATATAACACTAAAAACACAACAAAAGCAAAAATAGACAAAAAATAGCTAATGGGACTACATCAAACTTGAAACTTCTATGTATCAAAGGAAACAATCAAGAGAATGAAAAGGCAACCTACGGCATGGGGGAAAATATTTGTAAATCATGTATCTGATAAGGGGTTAATATCCAAACTTTTTATATAAAGAACTCCTACAACTCAACCAAAAAAATAACAAAAAAACCAAATAACCTGATTTTAAAAATAGGCAAAAGACTTGAATAGACATTTCTCCAAGGAAGATATAGACAGCCAATGAGCACATGAAAAGATTCTCTACATCATTAATTAGGGAAAGGAGAATCAAAACCACAATGAGACACCACCTCATACACATTAGAATGGCTATTACCCATCCCCCCAAGAAAAACACCCAGAAAATAATAAGTGTTGGTGAGGACATGGAGACATTGGAACCCTTGTGCACTGCTTGTATAAATGCAAAATTCATATGGAAATTCCTATGGAAAATAGTACGGTGTTTCCTTAAAAAAGTAAAAATAGAATTACCGTATGACCCAGCAATTCCACTTCTGGGTATAAACCCAACAGAACTGAAAGCAAAGACCTGAACAGATACTTTTATAACCATGTTCATAGCAGCATTATTTACAATAGCCAAAAGTTGGAAGTAACCCAAGTGTCCATCAAAGGATGAACAGATAAACAAAATGTGGTATATACATGCAATGGAATATTTTTCAGCCTTCAAAAAGAAGGATACCCTGACACATGCTACAACATGGATGAGCCCTGAAGACTTTATGCTAAGTGACATAAGCTATTTACAAAAGGACAGATACTGATGATTCCACTTATATGAGGTACCTAGAGTACTCAAACTCATAGAGACTGAAAGTAGAATGAAGTCTGCAAAGGGCTATGGGGAGGAAGAAATAAGGAGATATTATTTAGTAGATACAGTTTCAGTTTTATAAGATGAAAAGAGTTCAGTGGACAGATGGTAGTAATGGTAGCAAAACAGTGTAAACATACTTAATGCCATAGAACTATACACTTAAAAATGGTTAAGATGGTACATTTTATGTTATGTGTATTTAACCACAATTATAATCTTAAAAAAAAATTAAGTAGAGAAAAAGCAATGAAACCAAAAGTTGGTGCTTTGAAAAAGATCAACATTGACAAACCTTTAGCTAGACTAAATAAGTGAGAAAAAAATTACTAAATTACTAAAATCAGAAATGAAAAGAGGGAAATTACTAATGACGACAGAAAAAAAAATGTATTGTAAAGTATACCAATAAATTAGCTAAATTATATGAAATGGACAAATTCTAGAAAAAAGCAACTAAATGTTGAGAGTGACTCAGGAAGAAATAAAATATCTGAATATACCTGTAACAAGAAAAGAGATTGAATAGTAATTTAAAACATTTCCACTAAAAAAAAAAAAAACGCCCATGACCAGAGGGCTACACTGGTAAAATCTACCAAATATTTAAAGAATTAATCCTTCACGAACTTTTCCAAAGAGTAGGAGAGAGAATACTTCCTAACTTATTCTATGAGGCTAAAATTAACCTGAAACAAAAACCAGACAAAGACACCACAAGGAAAAATCAATATCCCTGATTCTCCACAAACTACTTGGAAATCAAATCTGGCAACATGTAAAGGGATTGCTCTCCACAACCCAGGGGGATTTATCCCAGGAATATAGGGTTGGTTAAACATCTGAACATCAATTAATGTAATATACTATATCAATAGAATAAAAGGCAAAAAAAGAACACCATGTGATCATGTTTCTAGAAGCAGAAAAGGCATTTCACAAAATCCAATACCCTTTCATGATAAAAACATTCAACAAACCAAAAATAGAAGGGAAGTTTCTCAACCTGATAAAGGGCATCCATGGAAACTCCTAACATCATACTGACGGAAAACTGAATTGCTTCCTCCATGATGAAGAAAAGAATAAACTTGTTCATTCTTGCCACTTTTCTTCAACATTCATTGCACCTGAGGCTCTAGGGAATGCAATTAGGCAAGAAAAAAAGAATAAAAGGCATCCAGACTTGAAAGGAGGAAATAAAATTATCTGTTGGCAGAAGACATAAGTTTGTATACAGAAAACCCCAAGGAATCCACTGAAAAGCTATAAAAACTAATAAATGAGTTCAACAAGGTTTCAGGATATAAGATCAATTAACACAAATCAACTGCATTTCTATACAGAAGCAATAAAGCAAATGAAAATTAAATTAATAAAATAACCCCATTTATAATAACGTCAAAAGTAAAATACTTAGAAGTAAATTTAATAAAAGAAGTATAAAATTCATACTATGAAAACTACAAAACATTGTTGAAGAAAACTAAAGAGGACCTAAATAAATCAAAGACATCCTATGTTCATAGATTAGAAGACATAACATTGTTAAGACAGCAATGCTATCCAAATTATCTACAGATCCAAGACATTACCAATCCAAATCTCAGTTGGTTCTATGTAAAAACTGAGAAGCTGATTCTAAAATTCATATGGAATTTCAAGGGACCAAGAATAACCAAAACGACCTTGAAAAAGAAGAACAAAGCTGGAAGTCTCACACTTTCCAATTTCGAAGCTTATTACAAAGCTATACCAATCAAGACAGGGTTGTACTGGCATAAGGATAGACATAGATCAGTGGAACAAAATTAAGAGTTCCGAATAATCCACACATCTACAGTCAATAGATTTCAACAAGTATGCCAAGACATTTTAATGGGGGAAAAAGAGTATTTTCAACAAATGGTGTTGAGACAACTGAATAGTCACATGCAAAAAAAATGAAGTAGAATACCTATATCACATCTTACATAAAAATTAATGCAAAAATGGATCAAAAACCTGTAAGAGCTAAAACTTTTACACAAAACATACAAGTAAATCTTCATGATCTTGGGTTAGGAAATGATTTCTTAGCTATGACATCAAAAGCAGAAGTCAGACATAAACAACCAATTATCCAAAAAGAAATTAAGAAAACAATACCATTTACAATAGTTTTAAAAAAGGATGAAATATGTAGGAATAAACTTAACCAAGGAGGTGAAAGACATTTACAATGAAAATTATAAAACACTAATGAAAGAAACTGAAGTACACACAAATAAATGGAAAGATATCCCGTGTTCATAGACTGGAAGAATTTTGTTAAAATATCCAAACTAGCCAAAGCGATGTACAGATTCAATGCAATCTTTATCAAAATCCCAATGGCATCCTTAACAGAAATAGAAAAAAAAATCATAGAAGTCCTGTGTAACTACAAAACACCTTGTAAATAGTCAAAGCAATTCTGAGCAAGAAGGACAAAACTGGAGGAATCATACTTCCTGATTTGAAAATATGTAACAAAGCCACAGTAATCAAAACAGTATGGTACTGATATAAAGACAGATACAAAACACCATGGAACAGAATCGAGAGCTCAGAAATATATGCCTGCATATACAGTCAACTGATTTTGACAGTTGGGTGCCAAGAATACACAATAGTAAAAGGACAGTCTCTTCAATAAATGGTGCTAGCAAAAGTGGTTATCCACAAGCAAAACAATGAAACTGAACCCCGACATTAAACCACTCACAAAAATTAAGCTGAATGGAATAAAGACTTAAAAAAAACAGAAAAAAAAACAACTAAAACCCATAAAACTCTGAGAAGAATACACAGGGAAAGACTTCTGGACATTGGCCTTGACAATCATTTCCTGGACATGACACCAAAAGCACAGATAACAAAAGCAAAAATAGACAAGAGGGATAACATCAAACTACAAAGCTTCTGTACAGCAAAGGAAAAAAATCAACAAAATGAAAAGACAGCCACACTGAATGGGACAACATATTTGCAAACCATATATCTGATAAATGGTTAATATCCAGAATAAATAAGGAAATCCTACAACTCAACAGAAAAAAAACCCAAATAACCTAATTTAAAAATGGGCAAGGGGGAAACATCATCAAAATGGTGGCGTGAGGTGAGCCTCTGTAAAGCTCCCCTGGAATTTACAACTAACCGAACAACAATAACTCCACAAAGGACTCCCTGCACAGCAGACAGGCAAGACGAAGAGGTCCACTACTGAATTCACCCACCAAAAGGTGGGCGAATCGCGCAAGTGGGAAAGGAGGGATGGGAGAAGTGCAGCGACTGAACCGCACGGACACAGGACGCAGACCTAGCTCAGTGCTCCGAGCTCACCGCATCCCGGAACTACCACAGCTGCAGGAGAGGGAAGAACTTGGACTGCTAGGGCTCCGCTTATGGCCCACAGGGGGCAGCATATAACCGGCTGAACCCAATGCTCACGGCAGAGACCTCAGAACAAAGACTATGGGAAGAAGGCTGAAAACAGTGGTTTAAGCCCTCACTGCCAAGCAGAGAACGGAAGCCTTAGGCACTGAGACTATCCGCCCCCTCCTTACCCTCCCAGAGCTCACGCAGCCGCCACCTGCCCGGGGCTAGAAGCAGAACAGTAGCAGTGTCAGATCAAAAGAACAGAATATTTGCTGTTCTGAGAACTGTGGACCACAGACACAGATTGGCAGCCCAACTAGTTCCGGCAGAGGGGAGGGAGCTGTGGTGGTGGTCGCCGCCATTGCTCTGGGCCACCTCTCACAACTCACCCGGCCCCTGGCCCCACCTATCTGGGCTGATCCTTGCTGGAATAAACAGAACTGCTGAAACATACGGGCTCTGAATCTTGTGCAGAAAGAGCTTTGGAACTTCAAAAGCTCTCCGCATACCCACAGGGACACTGTGCCCTGTGACCCAGGTGAACTATCAACAGAGGAGAAGCCCATCTCCCAGGGAATCCCCCCATTGTGTGAGAAGCTGGAATAGTGCAGAGAAAACATAGCACTACCGTGTGAGAGAGAAAAAAAAGACTGCAGTTGGACAGAAAATAAAACATTCTACCAACAAGTACTGGAAAACGAAAGAAAGACCTCTTCCTATCAACCTGTTGCTGAAGCCACTCCTGTAGATGTCTAGGAAGACAAATAATAAATCAGTAATTGCCATGAATAACCAAGGCAACAAGACAGCTCAGAAAGAAAGTGAAAAGTCTCTGGAAAAGGAACTTAAAGATATGGAAATATGTGACTTAAATAACAGAGAATTCAAGATTGTAGTTCTGAAAAAACTCAACGAGATGCAAGAAAACACAGAAAGGCAGTTTAATGAACTCAGAAACACAATCAAAGAAAAACATGAGCATTTTAAGAAAGAGATTGAAATTTTAAAAAGGAACCAAATAGAATTTCTGGAGATTAAGAACTCAAGAGAAGAAATTAAGAATGAAATAACCAGCTTAGGTAGTAGAGTTGACCAGATGGAGGAAAGAATCAGTGACATGGAAGATAGAAACCTGGAAATGAAGATGGAAGAAGAAAGAGACTTGAGACTTAAAAGAAATGAAAGAACTCTACAAGAACTTTCTGACTCCATCAGAAAGAGCCATATAAGAATAATGGGCATACCAGAAGAAGAAGAAAGAGACAAGGGAACAGAGAATATATTCAAACAAATCGTTGATGAGAACTTCCCAAACTGTGAACAGAACTGGATCCTCGAATCCAAGCAGCAAATATAACATCTAATTACCTCAATCCCAACAGGCCTTCTCCAAGGCACATTGTATTGAAGCTGTCTAAAATCAACGACAAAGAAAGAATCCTCAAGGCAGCCAGGGAAAAGACGATGGTAAGCCACAAAGGAAAGCCCATTAGATTATCATCAGATTTTTCAGCAGAAACTCTACAAGCCAGGAGGGAGTGGAACCAAATATTCAAACTATTGAAAGAGAGAAATTATGAGCCAAGAATAATATATCCAGCAAAGATATCCTTTAGATATGAAGGAGGAATAAACACCTTTCCAGAAATACAAAAGCTGAGGGAATTTTCTAATACACGACCTGCACTACAAGAAATGCTAAAGGAGGCTATTTGACTACCATCAACAGGGAGAATTTATGGCAACCGAAACATAAAAAGGGGGAGAGTAAAGGCCTGAACCGGAATATGGGAATAGAGAAAGTAAACGTGCAGAAGAAAATGGAATACTCTAAATAGCACATTTTCTTTTAAATAAACTTAAGTGTAACCACTCAAAAAAAAATCCAGAACAGAAATATACACTGTAATAAAAGAAGAAACAGAGGGAAACATCATAGAATACCACCATACAAAAATAATAGACAACAAAAAAAGGTAAAGAAACAATGGAGACACAGCCTTACCAGAAAACTAAAGATAGAATGACAGGAAATCCTCACATATCAATAATCACCTTAAATGTAAATGGACTGAACTCACCAATAAAAAGGCACACAGTAGCAGATTGGATCAAAAAACTAAACCCAACCACATCCTGTCTCGAAGAGACACATCTCAGCTACAAGTACAAGCATAGACTCAAAGAGAAAGGGTGCAAATTGATACTCCAAGCAAATGGTACCCAGAGAAAATCAGGTGTAGCCATAATGACACCAGATGAAACAGACTTCAGAGTGAAAAAGGTAACAAGAGACAAAGATGGACATTTCATAATGGTAAAGGGGACTGTACAACAAGAAGACATAACAGTCATCAATATTTATGCCCTCAATCAGGGAGCACCGAAATATACCAAGCAACTACTAACAAAACTAAAGGGAGAAATTGACCAAAACACAATTATAGTAGGGGGCCTAAGTACATCACTGACAGCTAAGGATAGATCATCCAAACAGAAAATAAATAATGAAATAGCAGCCCTAAATGACACATTAGATGAAATGGACATAATTGACATATATAGAGCACTTCATCCTAAAACATCAGACTATACATTCTTTTCTAGGGTACATGGAACACTCTCAAGGATAGACCATATATTGGGACATAAAATCAGCCTCAGCAAATTTAAGAAGACTGAAATCATACCAAGCATATTCTCTGATCACAAGGCTTTGAAATTGGATATCAACTGCAAAAAGAAAAGCAGGAAAAACCACAAATACATGGAGATTAAATAACAAACTTTTAAAGAAAGAATAGGTCAAAGAAAAAATTAGAGGAGAGATCAAAAGATACATAGAAACAGGGCCGGCCTGGTGGCTCAGGCGGTTGGAGCTCCATGCTCCTAACTCCGAAGGCTGCCGGTTTGATTCCCACATGGGCCAGTGGGCTCTCAACCACAAGGCTGCCAGTTCAACAACTCCAGTCCCGCAAGGGATGGTGGGCTCCGCCCCCTGCAAATAAAGATTGAACACGGCACCTTGAGCTGAGCTGTAACTGAGCTCCCGGATGGCTTAGTTGGTTGGAGCGTGTCCTCTCAACCACAAGATTGCCAGTTTGACTCCTGCAAGGGGTGGTGGGCTGTGCCCCCTGCAACTTACAACGGCAACTGGACCTGGAGCTGAGCTGCGCCCTCCACAAGTAAGATTGAAAGGACAACAACTGGACTTGGAAAAAAGTCCTGGAAGTACACACTGTTCCCCAATAAAGTCCTGTTCCCCTTCCCCGATAAAATCTTTAAAAAAAAAAAAAGATACATAGAAACAAATGACAATGAAAATACATCCTATCAAAATTTCTGGGATGCAGCGAAAGCAGTTTTAAGAGGGAAATTTATATCATTACAGGCCTATCTCAAGAAACAAGAAAAATCCCAATAAATAACCTCACATTATACCTTAAAGAACTAGAAGAACAAGTGAAACCTAAGGTCAGCAGAAGAAAGGAAATAATAAAAATCAGAGCAGAATTAAATGAAATAGAGAACAAAAAGACAATAGAAAAAATTAATGTGAGAAAGAGCTGGTTCTTTGAAAAGATTAACAAAATTGACAAACCCTTGGCAGGGCTCACTAAGATAAAAAGAGAGAAGACACCAATAAAATCAGAAATGAAAACGGGGAAGTTATAAAGGATGCCACAAAAATACAAAGGATCATCCGAGAATACTGTGAAGGACTACATGCCACCAAATTCAATAACCCAGATGAAATTGACATGCTCTTAGAAACATATAGCCTTCCTAGGCTGAACCATGAAGAACTGGAAAATCTAAACAGACCTATCACCAGTAAGGAAATTGAATCAATCATCCAAAACCTTCCCCAAAGCAAAAGTCCGGGACCAGATGGCTTCACTAGTGAATTCTACCAAACCTTCAAAGAGGATCTAATACCAATCCTGCTCAAACTCTTTCAAAAAATTGAAGAAGAGATAGTACTCCCTAACTCATTTTATGAGGCCAAAACCACCCTGATACCAAAACCTGGTAAGGACAACACAAAAACAGAAAACTAAAGACCAATAACTATGATGAATACAGATGTAAAAATCCTAAACAAAATTCTAGCAAATCGAATGCAACAATGCATTAAAAAGATTATTCATTACAACCAAGTGGGATTCATCCCCGGGGCACAAGGGTAGTTCAACATACACAAATCCGTCAATGTGATACATCACATAAACAAAATAAAGGACAAAAATCATATGATTATATCAATTGATGCAGAAAAAACATTTGACAAGATACAACATCTATTTATGATTAAAACACTTAATAAAATAGGTATAGGAGGAAAATACCATAACATAATAAAGGCCATATATGACAGAGCCTCAGCTAATCTCATAACTGACGGTGAAAAACTGAAGCCCTTTGCTCTACGTTCAGGAACACGACAGGGCTGTCCCCTATCACCTCTGCTTTTTAATGTAGTGTTGGAAGTCCTTGCCAGAGCAATAAGGCAAGACAAAGAAATAAAAGGCATCCAAATTGGGAATGAAGAAGTTCAATTGTTCCTCTTTGCAGATGACATGATGCTGTATATAAAGACTCCACCAAAAAGCTATTAGAAACAATCAACGAATACAGTAAAGTTGCCGGCTACAAAATCAACGTACAAAAGTCCACTGCATTCCTATATACTAACAATGAAATCTCAGAAAAATACAAAAATCAATTCCTTTTGCAATTGCAACAAAAAGAATAAAATACCTAGGAATAAACTTAACCAAGGATGTGAAGGACCTATATGCTGAAAACTATAAGACATTTTTGAAAGAAATTGAAGAAGACACAAAGAAATGGAAAGACATTCCGTGCTCATGGATTGGAAGAATCAACATAGTTAAAATGGCCATATTATCCAAAGAAATATATAGATTTAATGCAATCCCCATCAAAATCCCAATGGCGCTTTTTAAAGAAATAGAACGAAAAATCATCAGATTTGTTTGGAACCACAAAAGACCCCAAATAGCCAAGGCAATCTTAAGAAAAAAGAACAATACTGGAGGTATGACACTCCCTGACTTTAGCTTGTACTACAGGGCTACAGTAATCAAAACAGCATGGTATTGGCAGAAAAACAGACACACAGACCAATGGAATAGAACTGAGAACCCAGAAATAAAACCACATAAATATGGACAGATAATTTTTGACAAAGAAGCTAAAAACATACAATGGAGGAAAGACAGCCTCTTTAATAAATGGTGCTGGGAGAACTGGACAGCCACGTGCAAAAGAATGAAACTGGACTGCTATCTGTCACCATGTACCAAAATTAATTCAAAATGGATCAAAGACTTAAGCATAAGACCTGACACAATAAACTGCATAGAAGAAAACATAGGTACTAAACTTATGGACCTCGGGTTCAAAGAACACTTTATGAACTTGACTCCAAAGGCAATGGAAGTAAAAGCTAAAATAAACAAATGGGACTATATGAAACTTAAAAGCTTCTGTACAGCAAAAGAAATCATCGACAAAATAAAGAGGCAACCAAGTGAGTGGGAGAAGATTTTTGCAAACAGTGCCTCTGATAAGGGGCTAATATCCAAAAGATACAAGGAACTCATGAAACTCAACAAAAAACAAACAAACAACCCAATTGAAAAATGGGCAGAGGACAGGAAGAGACATTTCTCCAAAGAGGACATACAAATGGCAAATAGACATGAAAAAATGCTCAACATCACTAATCATCAGAGAAATGCAAATAAAAACCACAATGAGATATCACCTCACCCCAGTCAGAATGGCTGTCATCAACAAGACAAATAGTAACAAGTGTTGGAGAGGCTGTGGAGAGAAAGGAACCCTCATCCACTGTTGGTGGGAATGCTGACTGGTGCAGCCGTTATGGAAGGCAGTGTGGAGGTTCCTCAAAAAATTACCAATAGAATTACCATATGACCCAGCTATCCCTCTCCTGGGTATCTACCCAAAAAATCTGAAAACATTTATACATAAAGACACATGTGCTCCAATGTTCATTGCAGCTCTGTTTACAGTGGCCAAGACATGGAAACAACCAAAATGTCCTTCGATAGATGAATGGATAAAGAAGTTGTGGTATATATACACAATGGAATACTATTCGGTGGTAAGAAAAGATGATACGGGAACATTTGTGACAACATGGATGGATCTTGAGAGTATGAGGTAAGCGAAATAAGTCAGACAGAAAAAGCCGAGAACCGTATGATTTCACTGATATGTGGTATATAAACCAAAAACAACAAAAGAGCAAGGCAAACAAATGAGAAACAAAACCTCATAGACACAGACAATAGTTTAGTGGTAAGAGGGGTGGGGGGTTGGAGATGAGGATAAGGGGGATCGAATATATGGTGATGGAAGGAGAACTGACTCTGGGTGGTGAACACACAACGTGATATATAGATGATGTGTTACAGAATTGTACACCTGAAATCTATGTAATTTTACTAACAATTGTCACCCCAATAAATTTAAAAAAAAATGGGCCAGGGAACTAAAGAGACATTTCTCCAAAGAAGACATAAAAATGGCCAACGGTAATATGAAAAGTTATTAAACATCACTAATCATCAGGGACATGCAAATAAATACCACAATGTGCTACCACCTTATTACGCCTGTTAAGATGACTTTTATAAAAAGAAAAAAACAACAACAAAAGATAACAAGTGTTAATGAGGATGTGGTGAAAAGGCAACCTTTGTACACTGTTAACGGAAAGGTAAATTGGTATAATTGCTATGAAAACAGCATAGTAGTTCCTCATCTGAAGAAACCCAAAATGCTATTTCGAAGGGACATGTACATCCATGTGTTCATTGCAGCATTGTTTATAATGGCTGAGATGTAGAGGCAGCCTGGGTGTCTATCAGTGGATGAATGGATAAAGAGTAGGTGGTACATATATACAATAGAATATTGCTCAGCCATAAAAAAGAGCAAAATCTTGCCATCAGCATCATGGATGGACCTAGAGAGTATTGTGCTGACTGGAGTAAGTTGGACAGAGAAAGACAAATGCCATATAATTTCACTTATATGTGGAATCTAAAGAACAAAATAAACAAACAAACAAACTCATAGAGAACATTTTGATGGTTGCCAGATGGGAGGGGGTTTGGGGGACTGGGTAAAAAAGGGGAAGGGATTAAGAAATTCAAATTGGTAGTTACGAAATAATCATGGGATGTAAAGTATAGTCCAATTAATATAGTCAATAATATTGTAATAACTATGCATGTTGTCAGATGGGTACTACATTTATTGGGGTGATCACTTCATAAGTTATATAAATATCTAATTACTACATTATACACTTGAAACTAACATTATATGTCAATGGCAATTGAAAAATAAAAATTATTTTAAAAAAGAAGAAAAAACAAAGTAGCAAAAGTTCTCATGGTCATGCTCATCGGCAGCACATATACTAAAATTGGAATGATACAGAGAAAATTAGCATGGCCTCTGTGTAAGGATGACACACAAATTTGTGAAATGTTCCATATATTTTTAAAAAGAAAAAAAAGTTCTAAAAATACCCATGTTACAGTTTTAAAATATAATCATTAAAAATACAATTATTTAAAAACAAATAGAACAACCAGATTCAAATCCAAAGGAATTGAAATCAGAATCTTGAAGAGCTATCTGTACACCCATGTTCACTGCAGCATTATTCACAACAGCCAAGACCCGTAAACAACCTAAATGTCCATCAACAGATGAATGAACAAAGAAAATGTGGTATATATGGAATATTATGCAGCCTTAAAAAAGAAGGAAATTTTGTCATTTACAACAATATGAATGAACCTAAAGGAAATTATGTTAGGTGAAATAAGCCAGACACAAAAGGACAGATACTACATGACATGACTTATATGATGAAAGTAAAATAAGTTCATAGAAGCAGAGAAGAGAATGGTGGTTGTTAGGGGCTGGGAGGAGGAGGAAATGGGGAGGCATTAAAAACCATTAACAAAAAGCACAAGTGATAAAAGAAAAAAATCTGTAGATTAGAGTTAATCAAAATTATGAACTTTTGTCCTTCAAAAGATACCAACAAAAAATGGAAAAGACAATCCACAGAACATGAGAAAACTTTTGCAAATCACATTATCTGATAAGTGACTTGAATCTAGTATATAGAAATGATTCCTATAAGCCAGTATGAATAACACAAATAACCTAATTAAAAATAAAGGGTCTGAATAGACATTTCACCTAAGAAAATGCACAAATGGTCAATAAGCGGTTGAAAAAATGCTGAACGTCAGGAAAATACAAATCAAAACCACAGTGAGATACCACCTCACACCCACTAGGATGGTTAGAATAAAAAAAAAAAAAACAGATAACAAGTTTGGGGGAAGATATGGAGAAAATGGAACCCTCCAACATTGCTGGTAAGAATGTAAAATGGTGCAGCTACTTTGGAAAACACTCTGGAAGTTCCTCCAATAGTTAAACATAGAGATCCATATGATCCAGCATTCCCACTCCTAAATATATACCCAAGAGAAATCAAAACAGGTCTACAAAAAAATGGTGCACACAAGTCTTTA